>NW_021821089.1:0-109209 GCF_901001135.1 Rhinatrema bivittatum | reverse complement strand
TAGACAAAAGCGATCTACCTGATCGAAACACATGGATCCCTGATGGAGGAGATCCGGAAGGTTCGGAAAACGCAACAGTCGCTCCACAGCTAGGTTGAGGAGATCCGCAAACCAAGGCCGTCGTGGGTCGGAAAGCTCCATCCTTCTTTGGCACGACGAAATAAATGGAGTAGTGTCCTCTTCGTTGTTCCTGAGGCGGGACCGGCACGCTTGCTCCCAAATTGAGCAAGCTGTCCAAGGTCAGTCGAACTGCTCGACGCTTGTCTGCATTTCCGCAAGGAGAAGGGAAGAATAGTGGACGGGGCTGGCGTGCAAAATCTAAGGCGTAGCCGTGTTTTATCACCGAAAGTACCCGTTGATCCAATGTTATCCTGGCCCATTCCTCATAGAAGAGAGACAATCTGCCCCCTACCCTGGGTACCGAGGAATGAGCTGTCCGTACATCATTGTGCGGGCTTAACACCGGAAGAGGACTGGGAGGAACCAGGCCTGCCAAAACGCCTGCCCCGAAAGGACTGAGTCTGCTGACGTTCCCCCCCCCCCCCCCCCCCACCCCGAGCGAAAGGAGGAGGAAGAGGAAGGAGTACCTGGGCGCGAGGCACGAGTCCTCCAATTGCCCCTGAAACGAGACCTAGAGGAGAAGGAGGACCTGGAACGTGATCTGTCCTCCGGAAGACGATAGCTTTTATTCTCCCCCAGTAGCTGAATCATATCATCCAACTCCTTTCCGAACAGCAGCTTACCATGGACCATCCGCCGACCAATTCCGCCACCACAGAAGCCACCACGCGGAGACGGCCAAGACCATGGAGCGTGCAGAGGTTCACAACAGATCATACAGGGCATCTGCACTGTACGCCACTACCGCCTCCAGGCGTCCGGCCTGTCGAGCTTCCTCTTCCGACAGGCCCTCATTGGCCAGGAGCTGTTGAACCCAGCGCAGCCCGGCTCTGAGCGCGAAATTACTACAAATTGCTGCACGGGCCCCTAGGGCCGAGACCTCAAAAATCTTCTTCAATTGAATCTCCAACTTCCGATCCTGGAGATCCCTCAGAGCCATGGTACCTGTGACTGGGATGGTAGTGCGCTTCGTGATCGCTGACACAGCTGCATCCACCTTAGGAACCCGCAGGACTTCCAAGGCATCCTCCGGTAGTGGGTAAAGCTTGTCCATTGCCTTCGAGACCTTTAACCCCAAGTCCGGGGTGTCCCATTCCCGAAACAGCAAATCTGTAGCTGAAAAATGGAAGGGGAAGGTCGTAGGGGGGCCGCTCAGGCCCAACAACACCGGATCCATGGAGCCTATCCGAGACTCTTCTGGAGGAGTGGCGATCCCTAACTCCTCCAGGATTGCTGGTATGAGGGGTCCCAGTTCATCCCTACGGAATAGCCGGTTGACCCTGGGATCGTCACCCTCGGAAGCCTGACTCTGTCGCTTGGGAGCTGGCGATGGATCCCTGTCTCCCTTTACCCCCCTCGGGGGTGGGAACGGACCCTCCAAGTCCTCCTGGTCTGATGTATCCTCCAACGTATCCGGATCCTCCTGTGGGGGAAGGGCCCTCAGGGACCTCTTCGCCAGCGGCGCTTCAATCGGGGCCCCCCGCCGGGGCGTACCTTATTCGCTGTGTGTGGCCCCTCTGGTCCACTTGCCGACGCCGAGGATCGTTTGCGTGTCTTACGGGCCTTAAAGGCCCTGTGCATGGCCAAAATGAACTCTGAAGAAAAAGAGGAACAGGAGACGTCCGAATCTGAACCAGTGACGTCCCCTGCTCCGTTCCCCGAGGGTCCCGCAGGTGAGGCCGGTCGCGGGAGGGACCGCTGGGGGGACAGGGGGTGGCAAATTTCTCCCCCCCCCCCCGATAGCCCCGCCACGATCGATAACGGGATCGGCACCAAAATAGCGGCTCTTGCCACGCTTGGTTGCCCTGACTTGGGGGGAGGTGCGGAGGAAGGCCCGACCGCGACGGCCATGGCGCCCCGCTTCACTACCACCCCCTGCGCAGCTCCCGAGGGTCCCTCGTCGCCAGGGATGCAGGCTGAACAGAGCCCATCCCTGGACGGCCGCGCTGCCTCGCTAGCAAACACGAAAAAAACAACCAAAATATCCGTCGGAACACAGCCCGGCCCCGAGGAGAAGAAAAAAATGCCGTCGGACCACTGCCATGAGAAGAAAAGGAAACCGACTTACCTTTATTTAAGCGATGCTGTCCCTCGGCGAGTGCTGAAACGGCCTGGTTGGGGTGGGTAAGCCAGGCTCCCCGGTATCACCCCTGCTGGGCCGGTTCTCACCTACAGGGTCCTCGACCCTAAGCCACAGACGCCTGGCAATCAGGGGGGATGGTCCCCTCGGGACCTGGCAACCCCCTGGGAGGCTCAGACCCATCCAAGTAACACCTGTTCTGAAGAAAAAGTATCTGCACTTTTTTTTTTTTTTTTTTAACTTTACTAACAGGTTAGAAGGAATAAACAACTTAGCTACCAAATCCCTTCCTCTCCTAACAGGCAGATTCAGTAAAAATGCGGGAGAGCGGACAAACGCCCGCTCTCCCGGCACGCGCACCGGCCACTCGCCGGTGCGCGTGATACAGTATACAAATGAGGTGGTGCGGTAGAATCAGGCAAAAGGAGGCGCTAGGGACACTAGCGCGTCTATAGCGCCTCCTTTTAGCCTGGAGCGGCGGCTATTAGCGGGTTTGACAGCCGACGCTCAATTTTGCTGGAGTCTGTTCTTGAGCCTGCTGACAGCCACGGGCTCGGAAACCGGACGCCGGCAAAATTGAGCGTCCGGTTTTCAGCCCAACAGCCGTGGGCTGAATTCAAATTTTTTTTTTTTTCCAACTTTTTTTACTCTTCGGGACCTCCAACTTAATATCGCCATGAAGTCTGGGAAGTTGCAGAGAACACTAGGGAAAGATCCTGGCCCAAGGGAGAGGCACGGGCAGAGGGACACGGAGGGAGGGAAAGGTTCACAGGATCTCAGTCAGGGCCCTCATCTGCCGGTGTGTGGGAGTAATGGAGAACCCTAGACAGGCAGCTCCCGGCCTAGGGGTGAGGGTTGGGAGAAGCATGGATAATGGTACAGCTTGGAGAGAGGGGACTTGCAGGAATGGAAAGGGTCATAGCATCTCACACTCAGTTCGCCCCTCAGCTGCAGATGACTGGGAAGCAATGGAGAAGCCTAGAGAAACAGATCCCGGCCCAGGGGAGAGGAACAGACAGAGGTACAGCCTGGGGAGAGGGGACATGCAGGGAGGCATAGGGACACAGGATCTCACACTCAGTCCGGCCCTCAGCTGCAGATGTCTGGGAAGTAATGGAGAAGCCTAGAGAGACAGATCCCGGCCCAGGGGAGAGGCAGACAGAAGTACTGCCTGGGGAGAAGTTACTTGCAGGAAAGGAAAGGGTCACAGGATCTCAGTCCGGCCCTCAGCTGCAGATGTCTGGGAAGTTGTAGAGAACCCTAGAGAGACAGATCCTGGCCCAAGGGAGAGGCACTTAGGGAGGGAAAGGGTCACAGGATCTCAGTCTGGCCCTCAGCTGCAGATATCTGCGAAGTAATGGAGAAGCCTAGATAAGCAGATCCCGGCCCAGGGGAGAGGGTAGTTACTTTCCCGGTGCCGGAAGAAATTAGCGCCCACCTTTGGGTGGGCGCTAATTTCTGAAAGTAAATGTGCGGCTTGGCTACACATTTTACTTTCTGTATCCCGCGCGCATACCTAATAGTGCCATCAACATGCATTTGCATGTTGAGGGCGCTATTAGGTGCCGCGGGTTGGACGCGCGTTTTCATCCCCTTACTGAATAAGGGGTAAGGGAAAACACGCGTCCAAGAGCAGGCTAACAGTGCGCTCCGTCCTCTGTAACAAACCAATCCAGATCAGTAGAGACTGTGGATTAAGCATCCGGCACCTGCTGGAGACAGAGATATACTGACAGGCTGTGGGTGGCACCCTGGTATATATGTGGAGCCTGACAAGTTTGGCTCTGTCTCCACCTGCTGGTGCGGAGGCAAAACCCAGGAGTCTGGACTGATCCGGTACGTACAGGGAAAAATAAATTACTTTTTAGTGATTGGCACATGTAATCTTTGGGAACGTGCAAGAGTAGCACTTTCTCTATGCAGATCTCACAATGACCGAGATCAGCATGGAGGAAGTGGAAGCCCATGGGGCCTGCACAAAGGAGGCAGCAGCAGAATGGGCTTCAGTGCCTCCCCAATAACCATGCGGCAGCAGTGACAGTGGCAGCAGAGGAATATGAGAGGCTCTGAGGTTGCTGGCAAAAGAAAGAGAGGGGGGTCTGTCTTTAGTGTATGCATGTGTATGAATGGGAGTCTGCCTGGGGGTGTATGTGTGTGAATGCATGGGTGTCTGCCTGAGGGTATGTCTGTGTATGAGAATGAATGGGCGTCTTCCTGGGGTTTGTATGTGTGAGAATAAGTGCCTGCCTGTGTGTGGTGTATGTGAGTGTGAGAATGAATGTGTGCATGCCTCGGGGGTGGAGAGGGAGTGGTGCGAAAATGAATGGGAGCCTGCCTGGGGGTCAGTGTGTGTGAGAATGATTGGGAGCTTGCCTGGGTGTGTGAGTTTGTATGTATGTGAGGGAGCCAGTGAGAGTGAGAGCATGAGTGTGTTTGAGAAAATCCAGGGGAGTAAGAGTTTGTGTGTGGGGGTGTGTGGAGGAGGAGAGAGTGTCTTAGAGCCTGAGAGTGTGTCAATGTCTGTGAGAGTGAGAGGTTATGGTGGGTATAAGAGCATGAATGTGTATGTATGTGACAATGTATGTGTGAGAGAGAATGGACATGTATGTGTGTGAGAGCGAGAGGATAACCTCCTAATCTCGACAATATCAGGGTGACTGGAAATCAAGAGCTCCCACGACTGGACAGCAGGGGCTTTTTAAAATCCTTATTAGTTTTAATTATTGGGTGTTATTTGATATATGTGCTGTTTTGAAATATTTTATTGGTATTTGGGAAATTGTAAAAATGTATATGATTTTAATTAATAGAAATTCTATTTATCAGTAGTTTTAAAATATTCTTTTATTAGTATGGTTTTACTATTATAACTGATGCTTTATGTTTCTTGATTTGAAGAGTAGTCAGGAGGAATCAAAGAGAGCTGTCTGAGAGTCTCATGATGGTCCTTAAGTTCTGCCACTGTCCGTTAAATCTGCTCTCCAAATAGGTTATCTCCCACACAGGGTAGGTCAGATAACCTGTCTTGTACCGCAGGGCGAAGGTCAGAAGACTTGAACCAGGCCCATCTCCTTGCCAAAATAGCTGCTGCAGACACTTTGGTAGCAGTATCGAAGATATCTTAGGATGATCTGATCTCATGCTCCCCCACATTGCACCCTATCAAGGGCAGGGTTATCCATCCTGTCTACAGGATAGTTCAGATGCGTAGGAAGGCACTTTGGGCAACCTAGTGAAGTGAGAAAAGCTAAAGGCAGTATTGGCCAGAGCTTGATGAAAATATAGGGAAAGTGGTGTACCTTTCCCTGCAGGTATACACTAAGATATACCACAAATGCCTTATCTACCCCCCTCCCCCCCGAAATTCCAACTGGAATTCTGAAGGAGTGAAGAACACAAGGAGGACTGCCGGGGTAATCACATCACTAGATTTTAAAACAATCCCAAACGTATAACTCACTGCCGATTCCAGTAGGGAGGTACCCACCGAGAAAGAGCCCTCAGCTCGCTTAGAACAGCTGAAACTGAGAGTGAATTCCACAGGGAAGAAATCCAGAAACACTCCACTAAGAGACAGGAAGCCAGGTGCCACAAGTGCAAACCCTTGTTGAACAGGATTTCTTCACCAGCCTGGAAACTCTAAGGGTACCAGGGCAGGGCAAGGGCAATCTAGGAACAGCTTGACCCGAAACTGGTTTAGGTATTAATATCTCAGCTATGATGGCAAATACTTCCCCCAAGGAAGCACGTGATCCAGTAATTGGAACAATCCGTGCATGAACCAGGATTCCCCTAGCCGCAGATAGGGTTATCCCTAAAATGGGGAAGTATAGCTTGCAAGCCACTGCAACCAAAGAGCAGCAACTCTTGTTGCGGTGTCCCTCATCCCCCAACTCCCTCAGCCATGGCTATGGCAATAGGTTGAAAGGCATATTCGCTAATTAGATGGATTAGAACTCTGCTCACTGAGATAGGGTCCCACAGGCAAGAATGACTGGCAAAAGTGGTCCTTATCAAAAGCACCCATCGAACTCAGTAGGTATCAAAGGTGACTCCTGGACAGCAGAAACCCCTAATCTTCACTGGGGAGCTACTCTGGAAAGGCCCCCTCACAAAACAGACCTACTGTACCTTAGGGACAACCTAAGGAGAGCACTACCACTTGACCAGCTCTCGGATCCCACGAGAAACAGAGCGACCACCAGTCAGAAGCAATGACGTGCCTTCTCAGTGAAATAGAGCACAAGGGACACCCCTTGCAGGGGTGGACAATCAGGTGCCCAAAGGAGAACCCAGAAGAGTTGCCCTGAAACCCAATCAAATCCCCCCATTCCTGAAGGGACAGGAAAGCAATGGGAAATAGGGCCTCCTGATCCAGAAAAACCTGTCAGCTCTCCAAGAGAGAAATGAGACAATATCACTGATCGCTGAGGTTCAGAAGTGACCAATCTGCCACTGGGGAAGGCCACCACACTAATCAAAGAAGGGGCCCCAGCAAAAACAGTCAGATGCTGCTGCTGTTGTCCCCCGGCCTTGGCCTACAAGGAGATGGAGAAATTACCACTTACCTAATAATTTCCTTTTCTTTAATGAAGACAGATGGATCTACACCAGTCGGTTATGCACTTCTACCAGCAGACGGAGATGTAGCAAAGCTAAAAGTTCACGGATCCTTATACTGGATTAATCAAAAAATGAAGCGAAAAAAAGATGTTAAATTAAGTGTTTCCACCTTTATTCATGAGTAGTTGAAAGAAGGTTTCGGTCCCCAGACACGGACCGTGTTTCTCCACATGAGCTGTGTCAGTGTTTTGTGTGAAGCGCCCTACAGAGGGTGATCCAAGATGGAGTAAACTTCCAAGTGTAAAGCAGAACAACAGTTTCTAAACACTATGTCGGGCAGACCTTTCAAACTGGAATATTCAAAAGCAGAAGGACAGGGAAAGCTCCGATATAAACCATTATATAGTGAAGCTGGAACCATAAATCAGTGGAAGTTTACTCCATCTTGGATCACCCTCCGTAGGGTGCTTCACACAAAACACTGACGTTTCCTCCAACAGCACATGGATTATATTAGTTTCATGTATTGGATATCCACTGCCATCATTATAAATAAGCTGATTTCCTGGGCCTCTGTCCCTCCTGACACAGCCCATGTGGTGAAACACAGTCCGTGTCGGAGGACCAAAGCCTTCTTTCAACTACTCACAAATAAAGGTGGAAATGCTTAAACTTCTTTTTTTGCTTCATTTTTTGATTTATCCAGTATAAGGATCCGTGAACTTTTAGTGCTATACCATTTGTAATTGTGGTTTCTACCAACTGTGTATACCGCTCATCATCTCCACTTCCCATTGGATGTAGCAAAGCTAACATTACAGTATACATACCCCTGCTCTGACATCAGCCTGCCAGTATTCTCTGCAAAAGCCAACTGTGGACAAAGTAACAAAACTTGATTATTAACAGACAACCACTCAGCTAACAGGAAACCACTGAGCCCAGATAAGGAGTGTAATAACACCAGTCTAGGGACTAGACTGACACTTAACAGTAACTCCTGGAACACACAGCCATGCAGGAGGACAACAGCACAACCATCCGGCAGCAAAGGGCAAGAAGGTGGATCCACCTATCTTCATTAAAGAAAAGGAAAGTAATTTCTCCTCTCTTACCATTCAGATAGGTGGATCTACACCAGTGGCATGTACCAAAGCTACTCCTGAACAGGGTGGGAGGATGCCAGAGGTCCAAGCAATACTGCAAGTGCGAAAGCTGCATCCTCCCGGGCCTGTACATCCAGGCGGTAATGCCTGGAAAAAAGTATGTAAGGAGGACCATGTTGCAGCTTGGCAAATCTCGACGGGAGACATCAATCTAATCTCTGCCCATAACATTGCCTGAGCCCTAGTGGAATAAGCCCTAACCTGACTAGGCAACAGCTGCTCAGCATCCACATAAGCAGCCGTGATTACCTCCCTAATCCAGTGGGCTATTGTAGCCTGCGACGCCAGTTCACCCTGTTTACTCCCACACCATGGAGTATAAATAGGATTATAGACAGTGCTGGGGAGGAGCCGGCTGTCATGGTACATGTGGGCACCAACAACTTAGGAAAACGTGGGAGAGAGGTTCTGTAAGCCAAATTTAGGATTTTAGGAAGGAAGCTGAAATCCAGAACCTCCAGGGTAGCATTCTCTGAAATGCTTCCTGTTCCACATGCAGGTCCCCAGAGGCAGGCAGATCTCCAGAGTTTCAATGCGTGGATGAGACGATGGTGCAGGGAATAGGGATTCAGTTTTGTAAGGAACTGGGGAAACTTTTGGGGAAGGGGGGAGACTTTTCTGAAAGGATGGGCTCCACCTTAACCAGAGTGGAACCAAGCTGCTGGCACTAACTTTCAAAAAGAAGATAGAGCAGCTTTTAAACTAGAACAAGGGGGAAAGCCGACAGTCACTCAAGCAATGCATGGTTCGGAGAAATGTATCCTTGAAGGATACTAATGAAACAGGAGAGTTAGGGCATCCCAACAGAGAGGTTCCAATAAAAGCAAACGGAGTCCATGTGCCTATATGTAAAATACCACCAAAGCTAATGATTTCTGAATTATCCCAAACAACTGAAAAGCAGGTTGTTAAAACAAACAAAAACCACACTTTGAAATGTCTGTATGCCAATGCCAGAAGTCTAAGAAGTAAGATGGGAGATTAGAGTGTATAGGAGCAAATGATGAGATTGACATAATTGGCATCACACAGACTTGGTGGAAGGAGAATAACCAATGGGACATGCTATATCAGGGTACAAATTATATTGCAATGATAGGGAGGATCAATTTGGTGGGGGTGTGGCACTTTATGTCCGGGAGGGTATAGAGTCCAACAGGATAAAGATTATACAAGAGACTAAATGCTCAGTAGAATCTATATGGGTAGAAATCCCATGTGTGTTGGATAAGAGTATAGTGATAGGAGTATACTACCGTCCACCTGGACAAAATAGACAGATGATGAAATGCTAAGAGAAATCAGGGAAGCTAACTAATTTGGCAGTGCAATAATGGGAGATTTCAATTACCCCAATATCAAATGGGTAAATGTAACATCAGGAGTTCTGAAGGAACTAAAAAATGAAATTTCAGACCTATTAGTAAAAATTTGTAACTTATCATTAAAATCATCCATTGTACCTGAAGACTGGAGGATAGCAAATGTAACCCCAATATTTAAAAAGGGCTCGGGGGGCGATCCGGGAAACTACAGACCGGTTAGCCTGACTTCAGTGCCAGGAAAAATAGTGGAAAGTGTTCTAAACATCAAAATCACAGAACATATAGAAAGACATGGTTTAATGGAACAAAGTCAGCATGGCTTTACCCAGGGCAAGTCTTGCCTCACAAATCTGCTTCACTTTTTTGAAGGAGTTAATAAACATGTGGATAAAGGTGAACCGGTAGATATAGTATACTTGGATTTTCAGAAGCGTTTGACAAAGTTCCTCATGAGAGGCTTCTAGGAAAAGTAAAAAGTCATGGGATAGGTGGCGATGTCCTTTCGTGGATTGCAAACTGGCTAAAAGACAGGAAACAGAGAGTAGGATTAAATGGGCAATTTTCTCAGTGGAAGGGAGTGGACAGTGGAGTGCCTCAGGGATCTGTATTGGGACCCTTACTGTTCAATATATTTATAAATGATCTGGAAAGAAATACGACGAGTGAGATAATCAAATTTGCAGATGACACAAAATTGTTCAGAGTAGTTAAATCACAAGCAGATTGTGATAAATTGCAGGAAGACCTTGTGAGACTGGAAAATTGGGCATCCAAATGGCAGATGAAATTTAATGTGGATAAGTGCAAGGTGATGCATATAGGGAAAAATAACCCATGCTATAATTACACGATGTTGGGTTCCATATTAGGTGCTACAACCCAAGAAAGAGATCTAGGTGTCATAGTGGATAACACATTGAAATCGTCGGTTTCAGTGTGCTGCGGCAGTCAAAAAAGCAAACAGAATGTTGGGAATTATTAGAAAAGGAATGATGAATAAAACGGAAAATGTCATAATGCCTCTGTATCGCTCCATGGTGAGACCGCACCTTGAATACTGTGTACAATTCTGGTCACCGCATCTCAAAAAAAGATATAATTGCGATGGAGAAGGTACAGAGAAGGGCTACCAAAATGATAAGGGGAATGGAACAACTCCCCTATGAGGAAAGACTAAAGAGGTTAGGACTTTTCAGCTTGGAGAAGAGACGACTGAGGGGGGGATATGATAGAGGTGTTTAAAATCATGAGAGGTCTAGAACGGGTAGATGTGAATCGGTTATTTACTCTTTCGGATAGTAGAAAGACTAGGGGACACTCCATGAAGTTAGCATGGGGCACATTTAAAACTAATCGGAGAAAGTTCTTTTTTACTCAACGCACAATTAAACTCTGGAATTTGTTGCCAGAGAATGTGGTTCGTGCAGTTAGTATAGCTGTGTTTAAAAAAGGATTGGATAAGTTCTTGGAGGAGAAGTCCATTACCTGCTATTAAGTTCACTTAGAGAATAGCCACTGCCATTAGCAATGGTTACATGGAATAGACTTAGTTTTTGGGTACTTGCCAGGTTCTTATGGCCTGGATTGGCCACTGTTGGAAACAGGATGCTGGGCTTGATGGACCCTTGGTCTGACCCAGTATGGCATTTTCTTATGTTCTTATGTTCTTAGGACTTGCTAGAGACAAAGTTCCTGGATGTAATAAATGACTGATTCATGGAGCAATTGGTTCAGGAACCAACAAGAGAGGGAGCTATTTTAGATTTAATTCTTAGTGGAACGCAGGATTTGGTGAGAGAGGTAATGGTGGTGGGGCCTTTTGGCAACAGTGATCATAACATGATCAAATTGAAACTAATAACTGGAAGGGGGACAATAAGTAAATCTGCAGCTCTAACACTAAACTTTCAAAAGGGAAACTTTGATAAAATGAGGAAAATAGAAAAAAACTGAAAGGTGCAGCTGCATAGGTTAAAAGTGTTCAACAGACATGGACATTGTTTAAAAATACAATCCAGGACTGTATTTTTAAACAATGTCCATATGGATTCCACACATTAAGAAAGGTGGAAGGAAGGCAAAACAATTAACGTCTTGGTTAAAAGGTGAGGTGAAAGAGGCTATTTTAGCCAAAAAAAATCCTTCAAAAATTGGAAGAAGGATCCATCTGAAGAAAATAGGATAAACATAAGCATTGTCAAGTTAAGTGTAAAACATTGTTATGACAGGCAAAGAGAATTTGAAATGACGCTAGCCATAGAGGCAAAAACTCATAATAAAAACTTTTTAAAATATATCCGAAGCAAGAAACCTGTGAGGGAGTCGGTTGGACCATTAGATGACAGAGGAGTTAAAGGGAAGTTAAGGCCATTGCAGAAAGACTAAATTAATTCTTTGCTTCCATGTTTACTAATGAGGACGTTAGGGAGATACCAGTTCCGGAGATGGTTTTCAGGGGTCATGAGTCAGACGAACTGAACGAAATCACTGTGAACCTGGAAGATGTAGTAGGCCACATTGACAAACTAAAGAGTAGCAAATCACCTGGACTGGATGGTATGCATCCTAGGGTACTGAAGGAAATAAAAAATGAAATTTCTGATCTATTAGTTAAAATTTGTAACCTATCATTAAAATTATCCATTGTACCTGAAGACTGGAGGGTGGCCAATGTAACCCCAATATTTAAAAAAGGCTCCAAGGGCGATCCGGGTAACCATAGACCAGTGAGCATGACTTCAGTGCCAAGAAAAATAGTGGAAACTATTCTCAAGATCAAAATCGTAGAGCATATAGAAAGACATGGTTTAATGGAACACAGTCAACATGGATTTACCCAAGGGAAATCTTGCCTAACAAATCTGCTTCATTTTTTTGAAGGGGTTAATAAACATGTGGATAAAGGTGAACAGTAGATGTAGTGTATTTGGATTTTCAGAAGGCGTTGGACAAAGTCCCTCATGAAAGGCTTCTAAGAAAACTAAAAAGTCATGGGATAGGAGGCGATGTCCTTTCGTGGATTACAAACTGGTTAAAAGACAGGAAACAGAGTAGGTTTAAATGGTCAATTTTCTCAGTGGAAAAGGGTAAACAGTGGATTGCCTCAGGGATCTGTACTTGGACTGTTGCTTTTCTATATATATATCTATAAGATCTGGAAAGGAATAAGACGAGTGAGGTTATCAAATTTGCGGATGATACAAAATTATTCAGAGTAGTTAAATCACAAGCGGATTGAGATACATTACAGGAGGACCTTGCAAGTCTGGAAGATTGGGCATCCAAATGGAAGATGAAATTTAAATGTGGACAAGTGCAAGGTGTTGCATATATGGAAAAATAACCCTTGCTGTAGTTACACGATGTTAGGATCCATATTAAGAGCTACCACCCAGGAAAAAGATCTAGGCATCATAGTGGATAATACTTTAATCGTCGGCTCAGTGTGCTGCAGCAGTCAAAAAAGCAAACAGAATGTTAGGAATTATTAGGAAGGGAATGGGTAATAAAACGGAAAATGTCATAATGCCTCTATAATTGCTCGATGGTGAGACTGCACCTTGACTTGTGTGTACAATTCTGGTCACCGCATCTCAAAAAAAGATATAGTTGCGATGGAGAAGGTACAGAGAAGGGCAACCAAAATGATAAAGGGGATGGAACAGCTCCCGTATGAGGAAAGGCTGAAGAGGTTAGGGCTGTTCAGCTTGGAGAAGAGACAGCTGAGGGGGTCTTTAAGATCATGAGAGGTCTTGAACGAGTAGATGTGAATCGGTTATTTACACTTTCGAATAATAGAAGGACTAGGGGGCATTCCATGAAGTTAGCAAGTAGCACATTTAAGACTAATCAGAGAAAGCAAATGTTGCTTACCTGTAACAGGTGTTCTCACAGGACAGCAGGATGTTGGTCCTCACATATGGGTGACATCACAGGATGGAGCCCAATCACGGAAAACTTCTGTCAAAGTTTCCAGAACTTTGACTGGCCCTACTGGGCATGCCCAGCATGGCACTAACCCTGCAGCCAGCAGGGGTCCCCCTTCAATCTTATTTGAAAGCTATAGGCAGTGCCGAAAAATAAAACAACAAAACATTACGAACCCAACACCGCGGGCGGGTTTCGTGAGGACTAACATCCTGCTGTCCTGTGAGAACACCTGTTACAGGTAAGCAACATTTGCTTTCTCACAGGACAAGCAGGATGGTAGTCCTCACATATGGGTGAGTACCGAGCTGAGGATGTCGAACATGCACCAAATGTACCCAAAGGCGTGCAACAGGCACAACAACTGGGGTGGAATTTGGTAGAGGGCATCCTGAACCCCACCGGGCAGGCGGAAGGGTTCAGGATGCCAGGTTACGAAGGACAGACTGGCCGAAGATGGACTCTTGTCTTCCGGCTTTGTCCAAGCAATAGTAAGCTGCAAACGTACGGAGAGAACTCCAGGTGGCAGCCCTGCAAATGTCAGGAAGCGGCACCGATCGTAGGTGTGCTACTGAAGTCGCCATGGCCCTCACAGAGTGTGCTTTAACACGGTCCTGAAATGGAATGCCCGCTTGCTGATAGCAAAAGGATATGCAGTCCTCTAACCAGGAGGAGAGAGTCTGCTTACCCATAAGCTGCCCTAATTTGTTAGGATGGAAAGAGACGAACAATTGAGTGCTTTTCCTGTGAGCAGCTGTACGGTCTAGGTAGAACGCTAGAGCCCGTTTGCAGTCAAGGTTATGCAGAGCCTGTTCTCCTGGATTGGAATGGGGCCTGGGAAAAAAGGGTAGGTAGTATGATGGATTGATTGAGGTGAAAATCAGAGACTCCCTTAGGTAAAAATTTAGGGTGAGTGCGGAGTACCGCCCGGTCCTGCAGATGTTTAATGTAAGGCGGATAAGTAACTAGGGCCTGTAATTCACTAACTCTGCGAGCTGAAGTGATTGCCAAAAGGAAAATCACTTTCCATGTGAGATATTGAAGGTCACAGGGTTGAAGAAGCTCAAATGGTGGTTTCATGAGCCGACCCAAAACTAGGTTAAGGTCCCAAGAAGGGGCCGGAGGATGCAGTAGAGGCCTGAGGTGAAGCAAGCCTTTTAGAAAACGTGTTACAAGGGGTTGTACTGAGATAGGAACATCCCCGATACCTTTATGGAAGGCGGCTACCGCACTGACCTGCATCCTAATGGAAGAAGTTTTTAGACCTGACTCTGATAAATGACAGAGGTAGTCCAAAAACTTCGTGATTGGACAGGTAAAGGGGTCAAGGGACTGAGAAGAGCACCATGACGTGAACCTGAGCCATCAGCGACCCGGGGTCCATCGGTGGAAAAGCGGCAATGAGCGCGTCCATCCTGGAGAGCAGCGGTGCCAACGCTGCCGGAATCGGGGCGGAGGACGGTTCCGCAATTGGTACCGGGGTCTGTGCCGGAGGAACCTGGAGTCGTTGCATTGCCTTGTCGTTGGCCTCCTGAACCATCCAGTCCAGTTCTTCTCGGAAACCTGGAGCAAGCAGCCCTGGCTCCGGAACAGAAGAAGGAGGCAGAGGCATAGCCGGAGGGACCACCATTAAAGGCGGAGTCGCGGCGCCCGATCCCCTGTCGGGTGAGGGTTGTTTCGGTGACCCGGTCGCCGAAAAGGTCGGTGCCTTTTCTGTACGGGTTTTCTTTAATGACGGCTCGGACGATGGCAAGGTCAATGATTTCGCTCCCTCGATGATCTGAGACTTACGGTGTCGATGGCGATGTTTGTCTCTACGATCCCCTCGGTCCTGAGGGGGAGTAGAGGGTGTCGAAGGCTGAGATGTCGTCGATGCCGAACGGTCACCGGCCATTGGTCGTTGCTGGCGCAAAGTTGACTGTGCCGGTTCTGACAATGTCGATGCAATGGATGGAGTCGGGGTTTGAGCATGGAAGAGAAGTTCCATCTTCTCCATTCTGGCCTTGCGACCTTTTGGTGTCATAAGGGCACATTTGGTGCAGGTCAAGACATCGTGCTCGCGTCCTAGACACATAACACAGACTTTATTGGGGTCTGTGATGGACATGGTGCGATTACAGTCCGGGCACTGACGGAACCCTGACGCCATGGCCATGGAAAAAATCGAGCCGCGGTATGGTCGACGGCCAGAAGGCCGTGAGGGCCAAACTCGAAGGTAATCAATGGAAAACAGGTAAAAAACTTATCGGAGTACCGCGGACAGAAAAAAGTTAAAGGAGGTCCCCCTGTGGGGCAAAAACGTTTAGTAATTCCGTGAGGAAAATTCCTGTCAGGAATCTTTGCACAGCTCCTTTACCGCGAGGCTACTGCTGCGCGGAAAAAAGCCTGAAGAGGGACCCCTGCTGGCTGCAGGGTTAGTGCGATGCTGGACATGCCCAGTAGGGACCAGTCAAAGTTCCTGAAACTCTGACAGACGTTTTCCGTGATTGGGCTCCATCCTGTGATGTCACCCATATGTGAGGACTACCATCCTGCTTGTCCTGTGAGAAAATTCTTTTTCACTCAACGCACAATTAAGTTCTGGAATTTGTTGCCAGAGGATGTGGTTAGTGCAGTTAATGTAGCTGGGTTCAAAAAAGATTTGGTTAAGTTCTTGGAGGAGAAGTCCATTAACTGCTATTAATCAAGTTTACTTAGGGAATAGCCACTGCTATAAATTGCATCAGTAGTATGGGATCTTCTTAGTGGTTGGGTAATTGACAGGTTCTTGTGGCCTGGTTTGGCCTCTGTTCGAAACAGGATGCTGGGCTTGATGGTCCCTTGGTCTGACCCAGCATGGCAATTTCTTATGTTCTTATAAACAGCCGGTCCATCTTCCTGAGAGGTTCAGAAACCTCTAAATACTTCATGATAATCCTCTTGACATCCAAGGACCGTAACAGGCGAAAGTCATCCACATCTCTCTCTTTGTCCAGAGTCAGCAGGGAAATTGATTGATTCAAGTGAAAATCCGAAACCACCTTTGGCAAAAAGGACAGGACAGTAGCAACTGTATCGCCTCCAGAGTCACTCACAGAAACTGTTCCCGGCAAGACAAGGCCTGCAGTTCAGAGATTCTTCGCGCAGAACAAATTGCCACAAGAAACACCATTTTCAAAAGGCAAGCAACCTCAAGGAAAGGGTTTGCAGCGGTCGAAAGGTGGGACCCACCAGAAAACCCAAAACCAGATTAAAACTCCACAAGGACACCAGCAACCGCAGGGGAGGACAAAGATGCTTCACCCCTTTTAAGAAATGAGCCACATCTGGATGAGCCGACAAGGGTCCACCATTCACTTGACCTCAGAAACAGGCAAAAGCCACCATCTGTACCTTCAATGAATTAAGGGCCAACCCTTTACTCAATTCATCCTGCAAAAATTCCAAAATGAGTGGGATCTTAACCAAACAAAGATGACCTCCTCAATCCTCATACCAATCCTCGAACACTCGTCAAACCGCTCATGGACTAAGGAAGAGGAAAACTTTCTCACTCTATGCAAGGTGGCAATCACCTCAGTGGAATATCCAACGCTTCAACAACCGAGCCCTCTCAAGGACCATACTGTAAGACAAAATTGAGACAGATCTTTGTAAGAACAGACCCCTGCCGTAACAGATCCCTGTGAACCGCTAATTGGATAGCAGAGTCCATCAGGAGCCTTTGCAAATCTGTAAACCACAGCCTCCTGGGCCAATCTGGTGCTGCCAGAAGCATCATTCCCCATGTGACTCTCGATCCTCTGAATCATATCGCCCAACATGGGCCACGGGAGAAAGATATACAGCAGCTTGCTCTCTGGCCACTCCTGCATGAGGGCATCAATGCCCAAGGACCTTTGATCTCTCCTGCGACTGAAGAAGCAAGGAACCTTCACATTGTGAGATGTCACCAGCAGGTCTAGAAACAGAAGGCCCCAACAGTCCACTATGAGCTGGAACGCCCATTTGACAATTCCCATTCTCCTGGGTCCAGACTCTGTCTGCTGAGAAATTCGGCTCTTATATTATCTTTACTTTAAATGTGGGAGGCTGATATCTCCTGAAGATGCACTTCCGCCCATTCCATGAGTTGGGCTGTTTCCTGCAACACTTCCTGGTGATTGACGTAAGCCACTGTCATCGCATTGACTGACATTATCCAGGCCGCTCAACCCTGTAATCAGTCAATGAATCATAAGCATTCCAACTGAATGGCCCAGGCTTCCAGCCAATTGATGCTCCAGAGAGACTCTTCAGTAGTCCAGCGCCCTTGCGAGGTCAACTACTGACAGTGAGCATCCCAACCCTGGAGGCTCGCATCATTCGTGAGTAATAGCCAATTTGATGATTGTGGGGAAACCCCTTTCCTTAGATGGTCTGCTTGCAATCACCACTGCAGTTGTATGCTGATCTCCACCGATAGGTGAAGCTGTATCGAATAGTCTTGAGATTGTGGACTCCAACAAGCCAGCAGTGTGCTGAAGAGGGCCCCAAGGAACCACCTCTAGGGTGGCCGCCATTAACCCGAGCACCTGCAAATAAGACCACATTGACAGGTGTATTGTTTCTGTCAATAGTTGCACCTGCGCCATCAGCTTCTGAATGCGGCCCACTGGCAGAACACTCTGCCTTGCTTCGTGTTGAACCGAACACTGAGATACTCCAGTGACTGGGATGGCCATAGATTGCTCTTGGCCAAGTTCACCACCCAACCTAGTTCCTATAGCAAGGAGATCACCTTGTGTGAGACTCTTGGCCCGAATCAGCCAATCATCTAAGCATGGGTGAACCAGAATGTCATCCTCTCTCAACGCTGCTGCAACCATCACCACAACCTTGGAAAAGGTTCTGGGTGTGGTGGCCAACCCAAAAGGCAGCGCTCACAACTGTCTCCCCAAAACAGCGAAGTGCAGAAAACACTGATGCTCCAGACGGATGGGAATATGAAAATATGCCTCTTACAAATCCAAAGATGTCAGAAACTCCCGACAGTACTGCCATTATCCTCGAGAGTAAGGTTTCCAATCAAAAATGAGTCACCCGTAAATGACGATTGGCTCTCTTGAAATCTAGGATGGGGCGAAAGGAGCTCTCCTTCTTGGGCACAATGAAATAAATGGAATATCGGCCCATACTTTCTTGTGACATGGCCACTGGAACTACAGCCCACAGGCTGAGAAGCCTTGACAACATACATTCCATTGCTTGTCTCTTCTGCGGAGAGTTGCAAGGAGACACCATGAAAACGTCCTGAGGGACACTGAGAAACTCCAGAGCATAGCCATCTCTTATCACCTCCAGAACCCACTGATCTGGCGTGACCTCGACCCACCTTAGATAAAAAAAAAGCTACAGGTGACTCCCTATCTCCTGTTCCTGGAGATGGGTCGACACACCTTCATTGAGAGGACTGAGAGACACTACCACCCAAGCCTGCGCCCCTTTCTGAGCTGCCTGGGACAAAAGATCTAAGACCTACCCAAAGGCAGAGTCCTCTGAGAAGGCGCTCCTCTATAGAGTCGAAAGCATCTGAAATCCCTAGAATGACCTCTCATGCCAAACAAGCATGATGTCTGCTTCTTATCCTCTGCTAACCAAGGAACCTGGGATTCACTCCACTTATTGGCCATTTTTCTCCAGCTCACTCCCAAACAAGAGTGATCTTTTAAAGGGTAATTCCATAAGATTAGGCTTCAAAATCGTATCGACTAATTAATTCCTGACCCATAGCTTATGCCTGGCCACTATTACCAAAGCCACCCCTCTGGCTTAAATGTGGACCAGATTGCAGTCTGCATCTGCCCAAAAGGCAGCTGCCAGTTCCATACCAGATTCATTGATTTCCTGAGAGAGAAGTAAACAAGAGCAAGCCACCAGAGAGCAACAAGAAGCTATCTGCAAATTCATTGCCATCACTTCAAAGGCCTGCTTTAGGATGGCCTCACTTCTTTTATCATGTGCATCCTTCAATGCCACTCTCCCTTCTATGGGGATAGTCATCCACTTAGTGATGGCACACACAAGCATATCCACTTTTTGAAAGTGCAATTGCTCTCTCGCAGCTACAGCCCTTCCAAGACTCATCCCCTTTTAAAATTAGCTTCCGGGGCGCCCCATTAAGATCAATCAATTCTTGAATAGCCTCCATAATAGGGAAGAAACATGAGGCTTTATGCAAAGAAATTAAAATGGGAACTTTCTTTGGCTCAGACAAGGAATCAGGCCCCGGTACCCCCAGCATTTTCAATATCTAGGAAATCAGAGCTGGTAACATCTCTATGAAGAAAACGCAATATAGTTCTATACAGCTTGAGCCCTGGAGGAATTTACCCATCCTCCAGGAAGTAAAGATTGGCTTCATCATCCATGCCATCCAGGGCCCTATCTACAGTACCTGGTATTCCCAGGCGATGTCCCATTCAAGTACTAACCAGGCCCAACCCTGCTTAGCTTCGAAGATTAGATGAGACTGAGAAATGACTGCAACCCTTGAAATAAATTGCACCCAAGAAAAAGCAGAGGGGTCCATGCCAAAATCAGGGGGTGTCAGTCCAGCACCTACTGAACTACCTTCCCCTGCTGACGAACCAGTTAGGGGATCCCCAAATTCAGGTAAAACCTCTAGCAGCTCTTTTTACATTCCCACATCATGCTGGGTAGGGCAGAGCTTAGCAAAATCAAAGAGAGACAATTTTCCCTGAGCTTCCAAACACTGCTGACAAGTTAGAGAGGTTCACCAGACTGAGATGCCCGAATATGGCAAGCAGCATAAACGGGAAGGTGCGTAGGCTTCTTTGCTATCAGCGCCACAGAGTTGTCAGTATGCTTCTCAGGCTTCTGAGAACGATGCGCCCAGCTGTGCTCACAATAGGCGCTTGAAAAACAAATAAGCATTCAAAAATTAGGCGCCTAATACACTATTCAGGTAGATGCACAACCTGAGTGCCCACCCGCATGCTCACCGTCCATATGCAACTTAAGTGCCCAGCTAGGCGCCCCATGCGCCCAACTGAGCACTCGGGTAGGCACACAACTAGATGCATAGCCGGGTGTGTAAGCGCAAACTGACATACCTGAAGAGGGCAGCCTTCTGCTCAGAGAAAAAGTGCATGATGCCACCGCGGCCTACCATGCAGTGAACAATCCAAGCCTGAGAGCGAGGCCTAGCCCAGAAGGCTGCTCGAGTCTCCAAGCTCCCTCAGAGGTGGGAATGGACATCAGATCGGCATGCCAAACACAGAGACCAGAGGGGAGAGGAATCCCTATAATAAACTCCCCTTACCTCTTTTTTTTTGTTTTTAAATTACTCTTTACCTTAGCTCAGCCCGTCCAGGCCAAATACAGAGTCGGTCTCCAACTGCAAGGGGAGATGCATAACCATCACTGCCATGCTCTACTTCCTGCACCTGCTTGCTTTTCAACTGTTTTTTATTTTACAGCTAAGTCCACACAGGCAGAAACCAGATACTGGACCAAGGAACTCATCTAAGGGAGGGATCCGAAGATATCACCTCAGGAAACTCGACTGAGGGAGGGTCCATAAGGCATCACCACAGGAGAGTGGGGCAATAAACCTCTTTTCTCCTACTACAAAAATATTTTTAATGCAATCCCCAGTAGGGAGATGCACGTCCACCCTCTATTGGAGATGGAGAATACTGGGGGGCTGATGTCAGTGCAGGGATATATATACTGTGACATCAGCTTTGCTCCGTCTCCATCTGCTGGTAGAGGTGCATAACCCACTGCTGTGGATCCACCGATCTAAATGCTAAGAAAGCACTAATTAAAAGAATTGAGATAAACTTGACAGGGACGGAGTCCCAGGGGCATCCCCACAAAGGGGATTTGTAACTTGGAAGGGGTCGAAAGACATATTCCTCTTCTGAGGAAGGAAAAGACTCCGACACTAAGGGGAGCAGACACCGGGAGAGTAGAGTTCAACCAGGAACACAGTCCTAGGTCAGTCCTATAGCTACGGCACACAATCTGTTGTGCTCACCATGAGGGAAACACACAAACACCCATACAGTAGAGGGCAACTAGAGAATAAAGCCCTCCACTGTAAAAGTATGCTGACTAGTGCTCATACAGTGGTATCCCATCCTATGGATGGTAGTACACCTATGAGCCCGCTCACCGTGTTTGTGGGTAGAATCCCACGGCACAGCAAGGACCAAGCACCATTTCCTAGAATCGGTGGCTGTAAGCTACCAAAATAACAAATCACAGTGTGTGATGATGCCTTCCTTGCCAGTGCTCCTCAGTGCTTTGTGGTGCAGAACTAACAAGGAGGCTGAGAACCTGATGCGATGATGGCAGAACCCTAACATGGTTGAGATCTGCACAGACAGGGAGAATGCTGCCTACCATCGCCTGAGGGCTTGACGTAGATGCCTTGCCTTATCCATTCGTAAAGGCTGCACTCCACTGTCATAGTAACTTCCAGTGGAGTGCATAGGATCAGTGTGACGACGGCGACCCCAATATCACTGGGGCTCTGAATATGGCATGGTGACGGGTGGACACTGCCCTTGAAACTGCATCGGGAATGGCTCTCACCGGTTTCCATCATGGAACGACAGCAGTGAAGTCCATGGCAACCGACAATGCCCACGGTTCTCTGCGGTCTTGTCCTGTGGCATGTGACCGCATCCACTGATGCCTAAAGTGGTGACTGCACCCATAGTGCTTTTGCGCTCACTAACGATAGATCACGTCAAGGGTACCAAGCGACGCTGCACCCAGGGCTTCGATGGCGCTTGACAGAATCTTGCTCAGTTAGATAGCATATAGCGCCATCCCCGGTGCCACAGGCACCCATCTACCTCAACAACCCGGCAGCACTAATAGACACTCTGATGCCCGAAGGCATCAATGGACCGGCGGTACCAAGGATGCCAGGGGCACCTGCAGGCAGAGGCTCCTCAGCCCCGAAACACCCCCATTGATGCAGAGGAACCAATGACTGCCAGCAACGACTGTTGCCCTCGGCTCACCTATCCATCCGAAGTAATCAATGCTACAAGCTCAATGGTGTCCCTCAATAGCGGCTGTGGCTGACTATAGCCTCGCTAGCGATCATTAACATAGATGTTGCACGAATCCAGGCGAGGCCTCTGATGCCCCCCAAACCCAGTGGCTCAGGGTCCCCAAGTTAATCAGCATCCATGGTGCCTGATAGCTGTAGGCCAATGATGGGATGGCACAATGCCCTTTAGTGCCCATCAGGACACCCACCAAGGAGCCTCGAGGACACCAGACCACTGTGCCTGGATGCCTCAGCATACCAAGGTGCCTTGAGTAAATGGCGGTCCCCAGCGCTCGATCCGTTCAAGGCCAAAATCCCTGTCGCTCGAGGACTTCAGTGACTCTCAAGGGCTCTAATAAACCCCAGCGGTCGATAGCCTTGGGGACAACCAGGGCACTCAATGGCGATCCCAGTGCTTAGTTTGTTGTGCTCGACATTGTCAAGAGTGGTAACGAAAGGCATCGGTGGCCAACATGCCTGATGACTTCCATGGCGGTTCCGCACCTTGATGACATCGAGATCGTCAATTGTATTGTCGCAGCTCTGCACCAAGATGACATCAAGGCCATGCACCATGATTACCCCAAGGGCTGCCGCAGCATCGAGGCCTCGTGCCTTGATGGCATCAAGGGCTGCCACAGCATTGAGACCTCGTACCTCGACAGCATTGAGGATGGCCACTCACGCACCTTGATGGGATCAAGGGCATCGATGGCACAGAGAGTATAGACATCGAGGGTAGCTCCAATGGCATCAATTTGGATCATGGCGCTTGATGGCAGACCTGGTCCCCAACACTACTGGTCGATGCCACTACTACGCCACATTGAAGCCCAAGGTGCTCAATGACGCCAGTGTATCACTTTCAATGCTGATACTTCACTTTCAAAGCATATCCAGCATAGCTCTCTGCTTCAACAGCGGGGGAGCAAGACTGATACTTCACTTACAATACATATCCAGCATGGCTCTCTGCTTCAACGGCAGGGGGGGGTATGAAGAAAGGTGGATCTATATTCAGGCAACAATCAACAAGGACTGAATTACATAGTCTGGATAAACAGATAAGCATAGGTATAGCTTGCTTATTGCAGTGGTTAATACCCCTAACTAATTAAGCTATTTCACTTAGATGCAGTTCCAACACTGTTCTCTACATTAATGGTGGGGGTGGAAGGGAAATAAAATAAAAAAGGTTACTAAGAGCCAAGAGAAACATAAGTATGTGAGAGAAAAAAAAAAGTGCGAAAGCTTGCAGGGCAGACTGGATGGGCCGTTTGGTCTTCTTCTGCCGTCATTTCTATGTATCAAGACTCCACATTCACAGATGCCTACAGCACAGAAGGCCCTTACAGCATCGAGGGCAGTCATGCATACCAATGGCATCGAGGGCATCCCGGCACCTCAATGGTGTCAAGGGTGACCATGGCGCTCAATGGCAGTCCTGGTCTCTGACGGGCTCCTAACATCGATGCGTCAGATCAATGGTGCACTGGTCACAGATGTGCATGGGCAACCATTACTGAGAATGGCACAAAAGGTGCACCAGCAAGCTGCTTGCCCAGGATCCTGCTCACCCTCTCTCACAAGAAGACTGCATTGCCATCACCGGCAAGCAGGAGGGGAGGCTACATCATCCAGGGCTCCTGCCCATGGGGACTAGTTTATTTGAAGGTGAGGATGAGCTCCCTCCCTCTACAGGAAGTGTGGTCCTCAATCTCTGCACTGTCTGAAACTCCATTGATGGCTCAGGGCCCCCAAGTTCATCAGCATCCATGTTGCCTGATAGCCGTAGGCCAATGATGGGCTGGCACAATGCCCCTCAGTGCCCCATCAGGACACTGCCAAGGAGCCTCGAGGACACCAGACCACTGTACCTGGATGCCTTGGCGTACCGGGGTGCCTTGAGTAAATGGCGACCCCCAGCGCTTGATCCGTTCATCAAGGCCAAAATCCCTGTCGCTCGAGGACTTCAGTGGCTCTCAAGGGCTCTAATAAGCCCCGGCGGTCGATGGCCTTGGGGACGACCAGGGCACTCAGTGGCAATCCCAGTGCTTCGCTTGTGGTGCTCGACATTGTCGAGAGCGGCAATGAAAGGCATCGGTGGCCAACACACCTGATGACTTCCATGGCGGCCCTGCACCTTGATGACATTGAGATCGTCAATTGTATTGTCACAGCTCTGCACCAAGATGACATCAAGGCCACGCATCACGGGTAGAACTCAGGCGAGTCTCCAAGCTCAGCTACACAGATCACAGACAGACTGCATTTAGTCAGTCTTGCCAGCACCAGACAAAGGTACAAAAACATTCAGAGCAAGGAGAGGACACAGATACTAAACTGCAGGTGCAGTATTTATTTAATAAGGGATAGCAACAGACTTTGCCAGACTGCACAGTGGCTAAAAAAAAAATCACTTTCAAAAACTGAGACGACAACAAAGCTGAATACTGTGAGATACACGGCTCCGTGGGAAAAAAAAAAAAAAAAAAAAAAGACTGAGGTACTCTGCCTAGAGGGCAGGGTGAAGACTACAGTTGCACATGCTCAGTAGGGCATGTTTGAAAGTTCTAGATTCTTTGAGATCAAAGTTCCATGCCAGGCTCCCATGTCACCCATGTGTGAGGACTACCATCCTGCTTGTCCTCGGAAAGAACAGCTCTACCCCTCCCAGGCCATGAGCAGGGGAGAGGAGTGAGCCTGGAACAGATATAGGAGAGCAAAGAAGAGTCACTCTGCTCCCTAATCCAGCCCCCAACCTGTCATTCACGAATAGATTTGGGGGTGGGGGAAGGGAAGGGCAGAGGACAGACACCACAACAGAGAAAAGCTACCATTCTCCCTACTCAGGCCCTCACTACCCCTGCAAAAAGATAGCCAAGTGCAGGGGTTCACCGGACACTGGTAGCCAGTCAGAATTTTAGGCTATTTACAATGAATATGTAAGAGAGATTTGCATGCACCTTTATTGTATACAAATTTACCTCATGCATATTCATTGTGGATATTCTGAGAACATGACTGGCTAGATGTGGCCCAAGGAATGGGTTGAGAACCACTGCCATAGTTAAAGGGAATTGGAGCAGAGAGCAGGGGGCTTTCTGCTGTTCTATGTCAGCTCCAGGCCATCCGAGGAGTTACTTATAATAATAAAAAAGGGGAGGGGAGGACTGGAGCAGTAGTGAGGATGGGGGTGAATGCTGGAGGGGCATGAGGAAGGCATGGATAGCTAGTGGCATGAAACGAGGCAAACACTGAGGAGGAAGTTGAATGCTGGGGGGAGAGATTATAACTAAAGCTTTATTGAATTTAGCAAAGGAGAAAAAGAACATTGATTCGAGTACCCCACCTCCTCCTCACCTGTTAAATTTATCTCTCTCAGGGCAATTAGATTTAAAGTTTCCAGGTACATCTATCTAGCATGGGGGTAGACAACTCTGGTCTTCAAGTGCTTCAAGCTAGCTGGGTTTGCAGAATATCCACAATGAAAATGGATGAGACACAGTGCATGCACATACATTTCATAAATATTCAGTGTGGAGATCTTGAAAATGCAACCAGCTTGCAGCACTCAAGGACCAGAGTTGCCTAACTTTGAACTAGCCCAACATATTGTCTGCTACAGTGTCAAGTAGCAGATGCGTTTCTCATATGAAAAGGAAATGGACAAAAAGTACAAAACATTGCAACATAAATCAGGATATTGGATCCATGACGCTACTCCTCCTCACCAGGGACCCAAGCACATCTGAATTCCATCAGTATCAGAAGTACAACTGCTTGACCTGCACAGCCAAGACTCAAAGCATGTTATGAATGTGAAGTTTAATTTCAATGGAGAATACACCTGCAACATCAAAGTAAGGCTAGAAAAATGTTAAACAGAAACATGATGGGAAAACTTTTACATATCCTTCAGTCACTTACCAAGTTAAACTCCCTCGGTGTTAACTTACATTATGACCCAACGTCGGGAGAAATTCAAACAGCAGCCCACATCCCAAAAGGAATGATCCACCAGCACTCTCCTAAGGCAATGGCTCATGGTTTGGCACTTTCTAATGCATACAAAGAGCTCTAGAGGCCAGGAGGGATGTACATCTCCTGGTAAAAGGAAAGAGAGATGGTGTGTCTTTTGCTCCCTCTGCTAGAGATAACATGCCAGTTAATTCTGAGTGGAATTCTCTCAAAAATCATTCCTAAGCCCCAGTTTCTAAACTATGCACAAATTCTCCTCTTTCCCACCTCAGGCATATATGTACGCTTCCTTCCTTACAGGGGACCTTGCAAGGTCGCCCTCACAAATTCCAGACATTGCCTCCACCAGCTGTTTCCGTCAATGAATTCTCAAGCCACAAGGCCACTGTTTCTTACAGCTTCATTTCTGATATGTAAATTTCACTTCTACATAATTGTAAAACAAGTACTATAAAGATGTTTGTTTCCAAGAATTATACCGCCAATGGGAAGGAATCAAAACACACGGTCAAACTCTGACTGATTGGTTGCTGCTGGGTTCCTGTTCTGATTGGTTGGTTGCTGTGGCATGTGTCCACCTCTCCTCCTGGGTGGAGCCAGATACTCAAACATGGACTGGTTGTGAGTGGAGAGCATGTTCTTCAAATCTGAAGGCATTGGGTCAGTCCAAAAAAAATCGTGATTGAGTGCATCATCACTGTCTGTGCGCTGCACTGGGTCCAGCACAAGAAGTTTGTCTATGAGGTCCAGAGCATAAGGATCTTTGACATATGCCTTCAACCGGTCTTTCACCTTCCGCTTCTGTCCTTTTGGCAGCTCCAACTTTTGATACAGTTCATATTTGTCCACACTTGGCCAGACCTACAATTGAAAGAAAACAAAAGAATAGGAACCATCAAAGGAAAGACCACCTCAGCAATACAAAACATCTCATCTTGGCTGGGATAAGTTTGCTGATGTGTATAAGTATAGGAGAAGGATCCATCTTGAGTTCTAGTGACTTCAGAAACCTGAGACCAAAGCTTTAGAGGCCCCAGATTACACAGGGACTCATACATTTTCATGCTGATACTAGTGGCAAATTTACAGGTTCCCTGTACATACCCGAATCAGTCCAGACACCTGGATTTTGCCTCCCCTCCAGCAGATGGAGACAGAGAAGTTTTTTCAAAACAACCCTGCCATATATACCAAGGTGCCACCCACAGTCCCTCAGTCTTACTCTGTCTCCAGCAGATGGCGGAGGTGCAAAACCCAGAGTCTCTTCTGATTCCCTGATTGATTGCTGCAAGTTGTTAGAGCAGGAGTGTAGTCAGAGTTTAGATTTACAATTAGGGAGCTGTATCTTTAAGTTTAAAAAAAAAAAAAAGGTTCAAAACAAAGTAAATCCCGTTGCCGTGAGCGGTTCTGTGAGCCTCCCAGGGGGTTGCTAAGTCCTGAGGGGACCATCCCCCCCGGTTGAGGCCGCTAAGGGTCGAGGACCCTGCCCTTGAGTTTCAGCAGCATCGGGGTGATACCGGGGAGCCCGGCTCACTCACCCCCACAGGAGCAGGACCCGTTTCTCCAGAACCTGAGACAGCGAACGGCAAGTTTGCAGTTCTTTAAAAAAAAAAAAAAAAGTGTTTTGTTTTGGGTTTTTTTTTAATCTTGTGCGTGCCGGCTCTCCAAGACTTTAGCTAGGTTTACGGGGGCAGGGGGCTGCACAGCTGACTTTTTATTTTTTTCTTTTTCTTTTGCTGTTTTCAGTGGTTTCTAGGCGGGCCTGTGATGCCTTGGGACTCCTCATGCTGCGCTCGCGGCTTTCGCGGGAAGGCCTCTGCTTGGAGTGTGTGCAGGGGGGCAAGGGACCGTCCGTTTCACTTTGGGGGGGGGGCGCAGTCGGGCTCTACGTTCAGCGGTGTGTGCAGGGACAAGTGTTATGTTGTCAGTGGACCCATTCCCGCTGAGCGCGGGAACGGAAGCCATCTTGGGCACCTTTTGGGCGGCCACACGGGCAGCGATGGGGGAAAGGATTTTACCCCCTCGCTCTCTCTGCAACAAATTCCTGCCGGGGGGGGGCGCGGCATTCCTACAGGAGCAGCCTCTCCTATACACGAGGCTAGCCCTGAGAGGGCTATTGACTCCTCGTCAGAATCATCTTTCTCCTCTGAATTTGTATTGCTTATGCACAAGGCTTTTAAAGCAAAAAAGGTAGGGAGAAAGCAGGCAGCTGAGAAGCCTTTGCTGCAGACGCATGCCTGGAAGCGGAAGAGGGACAGGTCCATGGGGGGGATCTGACCCGCTTAAGGGTAAGAGATCCTTAAGGTCCGTACTGGTGGACACAGATACAGACTCTACGTCTCAGGACGAGCAAGATCTGCAGGTTAAGCCCCCGGGGGGGGGGGGGGGGGGGGGGCGGGCTGACGGAGACGCAGATCCACAGCAAGATTCAAGTAGAGGCTTTCAGGCGATGGAAGGTGACAATCCAAAGGTGGTTCGTCTATTTAAGAAGGAGGAGCTGTCTCCACTTATTCCGGCCATCCTGCAGGAGCCAGGATTAGTGACTCCGGCGGTGGAGTCCCAGCTGGGAGTTATGGATCCTGTCTTGCTGGGCCTCAGGGGTCCTACGGTTTCCTTCCCTTTCCATTTCTCGGCGACTGATCTCCTATTCAGGGAATGGGACACCCGGGATTTGGGGCTGAAGGTAAGTAAAGCGGTGGACAAGCTATATCCTCTTCTGGAGGACGCATTGGAGCTGCTACGAGTCCCTAAGGTGGATGCAGCGGTGTCGACTGTTACGAAGAAGTCCACTATCCCAGTTACGGGGACGACGGCCCTCAAGGACTTGCAGGACAGAAAGTTGGATCTACAGCTCAAGAAGGTGTTTGAGGTGCCAGCGCTGGGTGTCCGTGCAGCAATGTGCAATAATTTTGCGCTGCGTGCGGGTCTTCGCTAGGCCCAGCAACTCCAAGCCAATGCTGACCTCTCTGAGGGGGAGGCTATCCAGACGAACCGGCTGAAGGCGGTCATCACCTACAGTGCAGATGCTCTCTACGACCTGCTGCGCACATCAGCCAGATCCATGGTTTCCACACGCAGGTTCCTCTGGCTCCGGAATTGGGCTGCAGATGTTTCGTCCAAGGCCCACCTCGGTTCGCTTCCTTTTAAAGGAAAGTTGTTGTTTGGCAAGGAATTGGAGAACATGATCCAATCTCTGGAGGAGAACAAGGTTCATAAGCTACCAGAGGACAGACCCAGAGCGAGAGGGTCCTTCATGGCTCGATCTTGGTTCAGGGGTAGTCAGACCATGACTGGCGTGGTCAGCTGGGTCGTCTTTTCACCCGGGGGCTAGTAGGCAACAGTCCTGGGCTCAGCCCTTTCGGGGCAGAAGATTTGGCAAGCCCGGTAACCCCCAGGCAGCAGCGGGGGCTAAGGCCTCGCAATGAGATACGGCCGGTCCATTCCTCGGTGCCAGTCATGGGAGCCAAGCTATCGCTCTTCCTAGAGGAATGGACCAAGTTGACGTAGGACCAGTGGGTCCTCATCGTGATAAGTCAAGGTTACACTTTAAATTTCTTTCGGCGCCCTCGTGGCAAGTTCCTGATATCTCCATGCGCATTCCGAGAAAAGCGAGTGGCTGTAAAAGACACGCCTCAGCGCCTACTGGACTTGGGGGCTATAACACTGGTGCCACTCACAGAACATCGGAAAGGCCGCTATTCCATTTACTTTGTGGTCCCAAAGAAAGATGGCACTTTCTGTCTGATCTTAGACCTAAAAAGAGTCAACAGATGCCTTCAGATACCACGCTTTCGAACGAAAACGCTTCGGTCAGCAATCGCTTCGGTATGGCAAGGAGAGTTTCTGGCTTTTCTGGATCTCACGGAAGCATATCTACACATAGGCATCAGGTCAGCCCACCAGAAGTTCCTCAGGTTCTGCATTCTGGGAAAGCACTATCAGTTCAGGGCTCTGCCTTTCAGGCTCGCCACTCTTCCTCGAACGTTCACCAAGGTGATGGTGGTGGTGGCAGCGCAACTTCGGAGGGAAGGCTTGCTAGTGCATCCCTACTTGGATGATTGGCTAATTCGGGCAAAGTCCGAGGCTTTGTGTCAGGAGGCTGTACGACGGGTGCTACAGCTCTTGCGGTTGCTCGGCTGGGTGGTCAACCTTGCCAAGAGTCGGCTGACTCCTTCGCAATCTTTGGAGTTCCTGGGAGCCCTGTTCGATATGCAGCAGGGGAGAGTGTTCCTCACAACCGATCGCATAGTCAAGCTGCAGGGACAGTTGAGGGATCTATTATCCATGCTATTGCCCAGGGTGAAGGATTACTTGAAGGTTTAGGATCCATGATGTCCACCCTGGAGTTGGTACTCTAGGCCTTTGCCTATATGCGTCCCTTACAATCAGCATTGCTGTCCCGCTGGAATCCTGTTTCGGAATAGTTTTACCTACCACTCCCTCTTACGGACTCCGCGAGAGTCAGTCTTGGCTGGTGGCTCGTTTCGGCACATCTGGAGTGCGGCTTTCCCCTGGTGATACCCGAATAGACAATTGTCACCACAGATGCCAGTCTCTCCAGCTGGGGAGCGGTTTGTGTGGAAAAGTCGGTGCAGGGTTAGTGGTCCAGGGAGGAAGCTCAGTGGTCGATCAACCGATTGGAGACCAGGGCCGTAGCACTAGCCTTACAAGTCTTCCTCCCACTCCTTCAGGGGAAATCGGTACGAGTCTTGTCTGACAATGCAACCAAGGTAGCCTATATCAATTGCCAAGGGAGAACCAAGAGTCGTCCGGTGGCACAGCAGTTGATGCACTGGGCAGAACAGCACCTGGTAAGCATCGTGGCATCTCACATTGCCGGCAACGACAATGTGCAGGCAGATTTCCTCAGTTGTTACCATCTCGATCCCGGGGAATGGGAACTGTCCGAGGGGGCATTTCAACACATCAGTGACAAGTGGGGCACGCCGTGTATGGATCTGATGGCCACCTTCAAAAATGCCAAGGCCCCGCGCTTCTACAGTCGTCGCAGCGAGCCAGGCGCAGAGGGCATGGATGTCCTGGTCCTGCCCCACAAACATATTGCTGTATGTATTCCCTCCCTGGCCTCTGATAGGCAAGGTGCTTCGTCGTATAGAGCTCCATCTGGCAGAGGTAATCCTCGGGGCTCCGGAGTGGCTGAGACATCTCTGGTTTGCGGATCTGCTCAACCTCACCGCCACGGAGCCTCTACGATTTCGGGAGTCCACGGTGTTACAGTTTTGGCTGCAGTGCAACCGCCTCACCACCAGGGGTCCCTCTAGTGCTGGCTTTCCTGACAGGCCCAGTCCATCTCCTCTGTCCACTCTATGCTCTGGGTGTGCCCTTATAACCCTGCCTGACAGTTGCCTCGGTGCTTCGGCATCGAGCTCACCTGGGCTCCCTGCTCTAGCCTTGCGCGGCCTTCGGGCCTTTCCTTGCCCTGCGCGGCCTTCGGGCCTTTCCTTGCCTTGCCCTGTGCGGCCTTCGGGCCTTCTCACCTGCCTTGCCCCGCTTACGGTGTGTGGCCTACGGGCCTTCTGTGTGTGTGTGGCCTACGGGCCTTCTGACCTGCCTTGCTCTGCTTACGGTGTGTGGCCTACGGGCCTTCTGTGTGTGTGTGGCCTACGGGCCTTCTGACCTGCCTTGCCCCGCTTACGGTGTGTGGCCTACGGGCCTTCTGTGTATGTGTGGCCTACGGGCCTTCTGACCTGCCTTGCTCTGCTTACGGTGTGTGGCCTACGGGCCTTCTGTGTGTGTGTGGCCTACGGGCCTTCTGTGTGTGTGTGTGGCCTACGGGCCTTCTGACCTGCCTTGCCCCGCTTACGGTGTGTGGCCTACGGGCCCTCTGTATGTGTGTGGCCTACGGGCCTTCTGACCTGCCTTGTTCTGCTTACTGTGCCCTGACCCAGCCTGAACCTAGACACCGCTATCTGCCACCTGCCCTGACCCAGCCTGGACCTAGACACTGCTATCTGCCGCCTGCCCTGACCCAGCCTGAACCTAGACACTGCTATCTGCCGCCTGCCCTGACCCAGCCTGGACCCAGACACTGCTATCTGCCGCCTGCCCTGACCCAGCCTGGACCCAGACCCTGTACTAGCCATTCTAGTCTCTCTCAACCTGGAGCCACCCTTCAGGGTGGTGTTCACGACTCCTGACCGGGGCCCAGTCGTAACACACGGCTCTTCTTCATCAAGGCCCCATTTGTTTAGAAGAGGCGGATCGCTTCTGTCTAGAAGCATGGGTTTTGAGAGGCATCGCTTAAAGGAAAAAGTTATTCGGATGCGGTGGTGACCACGTTGTTGCAGTTGCGCAAACCGTCCACTTCCCTGGCTTATGTCAGAGTCTGGAAAGTCTTTGAGGTCTGGTGTAGGGATCACGAAGTAAGTCCCACGTGAGCGTCAGTATCAGACATTTTAGGTTTTTTGCAGGCAGAGCTTTCTAAGGGTCTTTTTTGTAGTTCTCTCTGGGTACAGGTGGCGGCGCTCGGTTGCCTTAGAGGTAAGATCCAGGGAATAGCGTTGGCGTTACATCCAGATGTGGCTCGCTTCCTTCGAGGAGCAAAGCACTTATGGCCTCCGCTTCGTCACCCGTGTCCTTTCTGGAACCTCAATTTGGTCCTCAAGTCGTTGTATGATTAGCCTTTTGAGCCTATAAAGCGGGTGAAGTTGAAGGATCTCACGCCGAAGGTGGTATTTTCGGTGGCTATTACTTCGGCCCATCGGGTGTCTGAGTTGCAGGCGGTGTCGTGCAGGGAACCATCCTTACGGATTTCTGATTCGGGGTTATCGTTACGGATGGTTCCCTCCTTTCTCATGAAAGTGGTGTCGTCGTTTCACTTGAATCAGTCAATTGAGCTACCCTTGTTCTCAGATGTAGGCCATGCGGATCCGGTCGCAAAAGATTTAAAGAAACTGGATGTCTACAGGGCTCTGCTACGATATCTAGAACTTACGAATTCTTTTCGGGTCTCGGACCACTTTTTGTGTTGTGGACCGGTCCAAAAAGGGGTAGTATGGCCTCAAAAACTACGATCACTCAGTGTTTGAAGGAAGCTTTAGGTTCCACGTATTTTCTACATGGTAAGGTGGATCCGGTGGGACTGCGTGCACATTCTTCTCTGTCACAAGCCTCTTCCTGGGCGGAATGTCATCAAGTCTCGCCCCAGGAAATCTGTAGGGCGGTTACTTGAAAATCTTTGCACACTTTTGCAAGGCATTACAGGCTCATTGTTCGGGCGTCAGATTCGGGGGGGGGATTCGGTGAAGGAGTGCTCCGAGCGGGCCTCTCCGGTTCCCACCCTAGGTAAGTTAGCTCTGGTACATCCCAGGTGTCTAGACTGATCCGGGTACGTACAGGGAAAGAAAAATTAGTGCTTACCTGATAATTTTCGTTCCTGTAGTATCACGGATCAGTCCAGAGCCCCGCCTGCGACTGTGTACACAAAGTAACGGAGAGTCCACTCGTGCGTTATGGTCTGGATACTAGTACTGCATTATCTATCTTGTTTTCTCTTGGTTCAGCGAGTTCCGTTCCCTGTTGGGGGTTTGTCTGAGCCTTATTATAGCTGTGAGAATAGTTAGTCATATAGTTTGGTTTTGTTCCATGTTGCTTGGACATTACGTAAGACTGAGGGACTGTGGGTGGCACCTTGGTATATATGGCAGGATTGTTTTGAAAAACCTCTGTCTCCATCTGCTGGAGGGGAGGCAAAACCCAGGTGTCTGGACTGATCCGTGGTACTACAGGAACGAAAATTATCAGGTAAGCACTAATATTCCTTTTTCTACTATTCTGCACTGTAACAGATGTCTGATAAATAAGGACCTGCAAAGGCCTAACACAATATTTTAACTTTTTTTTTCATCACTGGCTTCCCATTTTCCCCACAGAACCACTGGAAGGCACAGGACATTGGGATCTTGAAGAAGTGGGAGTCGGGTCACAGACTTGTCAAGAACAAGATGCCAGAGATCTTTACATTAAGTGAACCCATAATATCACCAGCAAGGTAAAGGAAAAAAAACCTTTAAACTGTGGAAACAAATGCTGGAAATGCCAATCACTGTTCCATATTTCAAACCTACCTCAGGCGTGATTGAGCCACATAGCTGGCTGATGAGAGTTAGCTGGTGTTGCTCTGTGTTCCCCTGCATGATAGGGCTTCGAGTCCACATCTCTGCCATAATACAGCCAGCACCCCACAGATCAATGGGGGGTCCATAGTCACGCTCCCCTAGAAAAGGAACCAATCTATTTAATCCCCACACCTCAGAACAGTGGAAGTTGAGCCAGCAGATGTAAAAAGGACACGTGAGGAGCAGGCTGACCAAAAAAACAAAACCCATCACTAAAAACACAGTCTTACACCTACCAAGTAGCAGCTCAGGAGGGCGATACCACAGTGTCACCACTCGATTGGTGTAGCGGTTTGGCTGACTGTTCTTAGCAAGGCTGAAAGCTCGAGCCAAGCCAAAATCAGCTAACTTGAGGACGCCATCTCGTGTGATGAGTACGTTGGCTGCCTTCATGTCTCGATGTAAGATCTATTCACAGGGAGACAAGAAAGAAAGAACATGTTAATCTTAAAGAGGGACAGAAGGAGCTGGAGGGGACACAGCAGGACCCCATGTGAGGAGGAAGCAACAAAGATAGCAAGGGTGTACATAGCTACCTTATTCCTGTGGATATAGTACAACCCATTCAGCAGCATCTGCATCACCTTCTTGATCTCAGAGAGCGTAAACTTGACGTGAGCATTGCTGAGCAGGCCGGCCAGGTCATGTTCACAGAAGTCAAACACCAGGTAAATGCTTCCCTTGTAGCGGTTATACTGTGTGGCTGTGCAAGAAGTGAAGAACAGAATGAGATCGGACCTCATCGCTTATTCAATATCCCTCATCACATTGTTCTGAAGGGGACCCAGGATGTACACAATATTCTGGAAATCTATCCATTACTATGGACTTTACCTTGTTTGTCTGGACACTGTATTAGGGCACTTCCCATTACCCCATACCCATAATTGTGTTGTATTTGAAAATAGCATAAAAGGTGTGGTTTTGCAGAAAAATCTATTTTTTTTTTTAAAGAAAAAACTAAGCTTAAACATAAACCTCCCCAAAACACATTTGGCAAATGTTACAGAAGCTTCTGGTCTGGGACAATAAGCATGGGGCTGAGGGATTCCCTTCACACACTCCCAGGAAGAACAGGAGTTAGCATGGATCAAGAGATACCCACCCCAGGACCCAAGAAGAAAGACGTTGTTGCAAGTATGGCAATCCTCTTCCTGGGCTACAGGAGGACAGGCAGTGAGAACTAGGTCAATAATCCCCTCCCAGAGCAGAAGGAGAGAGGCAGCAGGTCCAGGATAGGGGATCCCATCCATGAGCCCAGAGAGGACAGCATTAGTATGTGGCCAGGAATTCCCTCCCTGGGCCTAAGTGCAAAACAAGCATGAAAAGCCAAGGGTCACTTCTCGGGTCACAGGAGAAAAATTGAGTGATGGGCCGGGTATCTCTTCCTAAAGAGATGCAATTTTTGGGCACTTGCCATTGCCCTAGAGGCAAGTCAGCTATAGTTTCAGTAAAAATGGTGTTTAGTCATGATCGTTTCACAAGTACTCTTTCTATCTAGCTTGTATTAGGTAGCTTGTATTTAGGTGCTGTAGATATTTACGTCTCTCCACAGGGCTTACAATCTTAGGGAGTCAATACCATGAGGGCTTCCAAAGCTGTATTGTGTACTGCAGCTTTGGAAATCATGTGGTATTTCCCCTGGCGGTAAAATTCTGTAGGATAATATATAGTAGGCAGATGGAAAAAAAAAATGCTGCACAATGGCAGCCCCTTCACCCATGACCACCATCTTCTTAAAGGGCAAACAAGGCCCAAAAGACACCCCCCTCATCCAACATGTAAAATCATGCTGGGAGTCTTGGGCAACCCCCACCCACCTCTAGAGACTGCTATGAAGTGACAAATAAAATCCCCAAACATTTAATCTCACACAGTAATCGCCCATCTCCCCAGCAGTAGCATCCATTCCCCCCACCCCACCTCACCCCACCGTAACCTACCTATGCTCTATGGCCTTAGTAGATGACCAGGTATGCCTGGGAGGGGGTCCCAGGCATACCTGGTCATCTACTGAGGCCATAGAGCACTCCCTAGGCTTCGGGTCCAATGCTTGCTCTCCTGTATCACCTTGGCCAGTGCCATTTTGAAGAGATTAAAGCACCAAACCTGGAACCTAGGGGCACTTAGTGATCCCACTAGACCAACAGGTATGCCTGAGTGGAGGGCGGGGTGCCCTTTGAAACTGGGAGGGAGGGGGACTGCCACACAAGATTAAAATGGCTTTTTTTTTGGTCATTTCATGGACGCTTCTAGAGGCAATGGGGGGAGTGGTTGTTGCACAAGACCCCAGGAGGTATGAGAGTGGGTGGGAGGTCTTTCAGGCTATGATGGTTCTTTATGAATTAGTTCAGGCGCATTAATGTCCCGATGCTCCTGGGGACAGTTAGTTATCACTCCTGAGTTGTAGTTAACTTTCTGGAAAACAACAGGGCTTGCAATTTTTTTTTGAGGCAAGCCGTGTTATTTAATACATAACTTTATGCTAATAAATGAGCTGCTTTTCATGCATTTGCAATGCTTAGATATGCAAAGCAGCTCATTACCATATCTGCTATTTTGGGTTCAATAATGCACAGTGTTTAAAATACCATGCATTGCCGCGTTAGACGTTTATCCACATTAAAACACTAACAAGTAATAAGTGCATAATATTGGCTTTGTAAATAGACCTCTAAGTTTGCACTTGAGGTTATGGAGGGTGAAGGGACTTACCCAAGGTCACAAGAAGCAGCAGCAAGATTTGAACCTTGGCTACCCTAGTTCACAGCCTGCTGTTCTAACCACTAGGCTACTCCTTCACTCAAGACATCAAGCTTGTGAACACAGGGGAGTGGGGTCATGAGAGTTGTCCAGTAAATGACAATCATGATCCAGAAAATAATAAGCATATCCTCAGAGTGCTGAATCTCATTGGCTTTGTCTTGCATGCCACCACTGTTTTTCTGGGCTTTTTTTTTTTTTTTTTTTGAGGATTTGGAATGTATTTCCTCCTGCTTGGATAAAGCCACAGCAGGCTCTTCTCTTCTGGATGAGAGAATCTCAGCATCATTTTCATCAATCAATGTTTGCAGGTGGCAGTTTTGAAGGTCTGCCAGAGATCCTCAATATCTTCATATGTAGGCAAGGCAATGATATTATGAAGATGCTGTTATAGATATGTGCAGATCTTCAGGTATTAAAAGGACAATGTTAAATAATCCTTCACATTGCTTTTGGATGCTTTGAGTTCTGGAGCCAAGAAATGTTAACGGGCCAGTGCAAGGGTATTAGGCACCCAAGGAGAATATTCTGCCTTGCGCCTGCCCCCCTGGCCCAAACACACAAGTAAAAATTATGCATTTACAATAATAGATTTTACAAGAAAAAGGACATTCAAAGTATAGTTTTCTGAGATAAAGTGGAAAGTAATTATATTGACGTCTATTTTGTACTATTTCCACTACCTCGTCAGTATTTTTTGCCTTTTTATTGTGTGATATAAAAGTATCACTTACAGCAGTGCATGTAAATATAATATACATATTGTATGTCAACCAGAAAACCCCCCTAAAAGGCAAACCAGACACTTAGAACCCATATGGTACTGGGTCTCTTGTAATGCGTGTTGGGTGTAGGCTTAGTACTCAAAGCCAAGAATTACAATATAGTAAACCTCCCATACCAAAACAGTACTAAGTACCAGCAATCAAACAGTTACAAGCCTACCCATGAAAAGGCAACGCTGTAAATATTACAGCAGGCCCTAAAACACCAACACACCTCCCTATTAGGAAAACAGAACAAGCCAGGCTGCTATAGATCCCTACACAGAAACTACACACCAACAGAATACTTCAAATTTGATCACACATGCAGAACACAGACAAAACCTCAAACACAGAATAAAGAGACTATAAAGTAAAAATGTGCAGACAAAAACTGACTGGAAACCATGACACTAGATTCTGGATGCAGTGTTACAATGAGAAAACAGAAACACTGCTATTCTTTATAAATATCAAACAATAAAATGAATATAAAACATCAATAGTAAAACCATACTAGTAAAAGGAATATTTCAAAATAGCAGGCAAACAGTGACATCCATTAATTAAAAACTTATAAAATAAAATGTTCCAACTCCAAAACAAAACTGAAAAACAGCGCACACATCAAATATTAACACCCAATGATTAAAACTAACAAGAATATAAAATGAACCACTCACCATACTGGGAACCTTTGATTTCCAGATACCCTGAGACTGTCGTGGATTAGCTGATGGGGTGGGAAGCAGGGGTTGTTGCACACAAACCTTTTCCTTTCTCTCTTATATACAGTCACATAATTACCGTATTTTTTGCTCCATAAGATGCACTTTTTTGTCTGTACATCTTATGGAGCAAATATTAAAAAAAAACAAAACAAAAAAAAAAAACAACTACCTACAACCCCCCTCCCTCCTGACCCCCCCCCAAGACTTGCCAAAAGTCCCTGGTGGTCCAGCGGGGGTCCTGGGAGCGATCTCCCCCTCTCGGGCATTCGGCTGCCAGTAATCAAAATGTCGACGGCCGTCCATTGCTCCTAACATGCGACAGGAGCCGACCAATGGCACCGGTAGCCCCTGTCACATAGTAAGGGCAAAGGGCCACCGGCACCATTTTGACTACTGGCAGCCGAATGCCCGAGAGGGGGAGATTGCTCCCAGGACCCCCGCTGGACCACCAGGGACTTTTGGCAAGTCTTGGGGGGGTCAGAAGGGTGAGGGGTTGTAGTTAATTAAATTTGAAGGGTTGGGATGGGGTGGGTTTTTTTTCACAAAATAGCATGATAAAAAGTTTTCCGATCCGGGGAGTGGACCAAAATGGCCCTCCCCAGACCCGAAAACGAACGGGGACAAAAAACAATTGTATGCATACCCATCGCTCCATAAGACGCACAGACGCCCGGAAACGGAACCGGTTTAGCCCACCATTTTTTCCCCCCCCTCTGAACCCTAGATGCGTCTTATGGAGCAAAAAATACGGTATACACATTCATTTTCTTTCACACAAAACACAGAGGTTCTCCCACACATGCACACTCATACATATGCTCTCGCTCGTTCACACCCTCTCTCCCTCACATACACATGACCTCATTCACTCTCACACACACACATGGATTCCTTGTCTCATTCACACATTCACCCTCACACAGGCTCCTTCCCTTTCTCTCATACACACACAGCCTCACGCAAGCTCTCTCACTCACATTCCCTCATACACCTCCTGTCACACAGGCTCCCTTCTCTCTCTGGCACCCACACACACACACACACACCCTTACATAAGTTCCCTTTCTCACAAGCACATGCACTCATTTCCTCACACGGGCTCCTATCACACTCACACACACACACACTTTCCAATCTTTCTGGCTCATAGGTTCTCTTGGTCTCTCCTTTTTCCTTTTGCAGGCATATGGGCTGTGCCCCAGCTCTCCCCGGCCTCTCACTTCTGTCTTTGGCCATTCCCAGGCTCCTCTCTCTCCTGCTGTGGACAGAATTGGCTCCACTTGTGGCCCTGCTGACACAAATCTTCAACTATGAGCACGATGGGCTCCACTTGTGGACCCACACGGCTGCTCTTTGTCACCCCCTAGGCAACCACCTAGTTCACCTAGTGGATGTGCCAGCTCAGTGTCTAAAGATGGATCTGACGAGGCAATGATCTGTCCAACGGTTGTTGGACAGAACATTGCCTTGTCAAGGAGGTGCTAATGCTTAGCATAAGGGTATCTCCAACTAGTCTTATACTTGTCGCTCTGTCTGTAGGACAGGTATTTTTTCCTAACCAGACTTACACACTTGACTTAGGTGGACAGCACTCAATATCTGTGTGCACCAGCTAAAGTTTAACTGGGGTGGGACCCTGAGAGTCCCGCTCGAATAACTCTGCTCCCGAAGGACTGTGCAGACGGACCACGGACATCCAGACGATAATGCCTGGAAATCGTATGCCACGATTTCCAAGTGGCCGCCCTGCATATCTCCTGACAAGAGACCAATTGATTTTCTGCCCACGAAGTCGCTTGAGAACGCAATGAATGAGCCTTAAGGCCATCCGGAACCGGTTTACTGCAACCAATACACGTGGACGCAATAGCGCCCTTCAACCAGCGTGCGATTGTAGCCTTGGACGCTTGAAGTCCCTTCTTGGGATCACTCCATAAAACAAAGAGATGATCCGACCTTCTAAAGTCGTTGGTAACCTCTAAATAGCGCAAAAGAACCCGACGGATGTCCAAACATCTCAAGTCTTTACCTTGAGAAGACTGCAGCTCCTCTTCCGAAAAAGAAGGCAACTCTACCGTCTGGTTGACATGAAACGCAGAAACCACCTTAGGCAAGAAGGAAGGTACGGTCCGTAAGGAGACTCCTGACGCTGAAATACGCAAAAACGGTTCTCTGCAAGAAAGGGCCTGTAGCTCCGAGACCCGACGGGCCGAGGAGATGGCCACTAGAAAAACCGTCTTAAGAGTCAGATCCTTTAACGAAGCCTTCTTAATAGGCTCAAAAGGTGCCGTGCACAGGCCACGGAGTACCAAGTTCAAGTTCCAGGAGGGACATGGAACCCGCACCGGAGGTCGTAAATTCCGAACACCTCGCAAAAACCGAGCAACATCAGGGTGACTTGCAAGAGAAGCCCAGCGCCGCTACCTGAACTCAAAGCGAATTATACGCCAGCCCCTTCTTAAGACCATCTTGCAGGAAGGAAAGGATGTGACCCACGGACGAACGTCTGGGCGAGATACTGCAGCGCACCAGTCATGGAAGATCTTCCAAACTCTAGCATAAGTAAGCGTAGTGGAAGACCTGCGCACCCGAAGAAGAGTTGAAACAACAGCGTCCGAATAATCTCTCTTTCTCAACTGCTTCCGCTCATAAGCCAGGCCGCCAGACAAAAGTGATCTGCCAGATCGAAAAACACCGGGCCCTGACGGAGAAGATTGGGAAGATGACCCAGACGCAAAGGACCGTCGACTGCAAGATTGACGAGATCCGCAAACCACAGGCGACGCGGCCATTCCGGAGCCACAAGAATGACCATACCGTGATGAGCCTCTATGCGCCGTAACACTTTTCCCACAAGGGGCCACGGAGGAAACACGTAAAGAAGGAGGCGACGGGGCCACGGGAGCACCAACGCATTCACACCTTCCGACCCGTGTTCCCGTCTTCGGCTGAAGAAACGGGCCGCTTTCGCATTTAGCCGAGTCGCCATCAGATCCAAGTGTGGAGTCCCCCAACGCTGGGTGATGAGATGCATCGCCTCGGCCGACAGCTCCCATTCTCCTGGATCTAGATGCTGCCAACTGAGGTAATCTGCCTGCACGTTGTCCACGCTGGCTATGTGGGTGGCCGCAATGTGCGACAAATGTCTTTCCACCCAGCTCATCAACAATGCCGCCTCTGTCGCCACCGCCCGACTTTTCGTGCTGCCCTGCCGATTTATGTACGCCACTGCTGTCGCATTGTCCGACAGAATCCTGACCGCTCGGCCACGCACGATGGGTAGGAGGAGACGCAAGGCCAGATGTACCGCTCTGGTCTCCAAGCGGTTGATGGACCCAAGTGGACTGGAGTGCTGACCAGGTGCCCTGGACTGCTCGGGACTGGCAGACCGCTCCCCAGCTGGAGAGGCTGGCATCCGTTGTCACCACTATCCAAGACGGAGGCTCCAGATCCACTCCCTGCAGGAGATGACCTGGAGTTAGCCACCAGGAGAGACTGGAGCGTGCCGGCTCCATCAAGGGCAGTTCCAGGCCATAATCCTCGGACCTGGGATCCCAACAAGAAAGAAGCGCTTTTTGTAACGGCCGCATATGCGCAAAAGCCCACGGCACCATATGACCAATGACCTGTAAATAATCCCAAGCCGTAGGAGTGGGGAGGTCCATCAGGCGCCGCACCTGTGCCATGAGATTGAGCATGCGCTGATGTGGGAGAAAGACCTTGCCCTCCAGGGTATTGAACCGAGCGCCCAAAAATTCCAACTGTTGGGTCGGCTCGAGCCGGCTCTTCGAAGTTGACTACCCAACCCAGCGACTGGAGCTGACGCACCACCAAGGAAACTGCCCGTTTGCAGGACGCTTGCGACTTCGCCCGGATGAGCCAATCGTCGAGATAGGGATGTACAAGAACTCCTTGATGCCGGAGGGAAGCCGCAACCACTACGAGAACCTTGGTGAAGACTCGCGGAGCGGTCGCCAACCCGAAAGGAAGGGCACAAAATTGGTAATGATACCCCAACACCATGAACCGCAGGTATTTTTGATGACGCTCTCGTATACCGATGTGAAGATACGCCTCGGTCAGGTCCAAAGAAGCCAAATACTCTCCCTTGTGGACGGCCGCAATAACAGACTGTAGCGTCTCCATCCGAAAACGAGGCACGCGTAACGCTTTGTTCACGCCTTTTAGATCCAAGATCGGTCTGAAGGTGCCCTCCTTCTTGGGAACCAGGAAGTATATGGAATACAGACCCGTCCTGATCTCGTCCGGTGGGACCGTGACCACCGCTCCCATAGCCTGCAAGTGGTTGACGGCTTGAGCTATCGCCAGCTGTTTTTCCGGAGGACTGCACAGCGATATCATAAAAAGGTCCCGGAGGGAACGTGCAAAATCCAACTCGTAACAGTGTCAAACCACGTCGAGCACCCATTGATCCGAAGTTATCTTGACCCACTCCTCCCAGAATCGGGACAGCCGACCTCCGATAAAAGGAACAGAGGAGTGGGCCTGAGCGCCTTGATTGAGCGGGCTTTCCAGTAGCGAAACCTTGCGAGGCTCCTCCCCGCGGAGGCCGCCTGCCACGAAAGGAAGAAGACCAGGACTGGAACCTTATGGCCTGCTGCTTCTGGGGAAAGGAACCACCTCTTCCCGTACGGAAACGCCGTTGACCCCGGAAATGAGCCCTGGCATTCCTAAAGGGCCGAGACTGACGGGGCTTATCCTCAGGCAATTAGTACACTTTGCTGTCTCTCAGGTTCTTAATGAGCTGATCCAATTCCTCGCCAAATAGCAACTTACCCTTAAAGGGGAAGGAACCTAATCTGGCCTTGGAGGTGGCGTCTGCCGAAGATCGCGGCATCGCGGCAGAAAAGGAGCTGTAAGAGAAAAAGCGCGCCAAAGAGAAGGTAAGGAAAAGCCTCACCAGCAAATCGGGCCGGGTGATTCAGCCACCCCCTCCGGAGTCCGTAGAGGCTCTGGCAGGCCGGGGCTGACAGAACAAGAGCTCACTGCCTTTCCCCAACAGGCCTTAAGTGGCTCCAGAGCAAGAACTTTTATATTATTATTATTTTTTTTTTTTTTTAAACCCCCTTCAGGGCTAAAGCCCTGGACAATGGGGGGAGGGTGACCGGCCCACCGGTAAACTCTCCCCCAGCCTCAGGGACACGCTATTCCGGGGAACTTAAGAGGACAGTGCCCTCTGTGCCTGCCTCGCTGTAAGCTCCTGCGCTGTGCAACAAATAGTCTGAGAGAAAAAAAAAAGACAGACAGAAGACAGAATCACCACAACAAGAGAAGGGAAGAGACTAATTGTTCCTGTCCCCAAATTATTATTATTATTATTCCCAGTACAGACCCACTGACCAGGCCAGGACCGCAGGTTATGCCTCTCAATCTGTTGGAGTCAGAGAATATACTGAGGGATCGCAGGTGGCACACCGGTATATCTAGGGGGTGCTTTCAGTTTTCTCTCTGACTCCATCTGCTGGAGGGGAGGCATAACCCAACTGTCTGGACTGATCCTGGTACGTACAGGGAATGGGATCAGTGTTACACTTAGGACCTCGATGGTCCATGGAGACCGTGGGACACTTGCCTGGTTCGTCCACCCATTGGAAAGCTAACACCCATGGACATACACGAGACCTGCTGTCAGGAAGGGTGATCCTTTCTCCACCCGATGTGCTCCTGCTAGCATCCAACATTGGGGAGATTGAAGGGCACATCAACATGCCTGAACCTACTGATCCAGAAGCACGGCATAGGGGGGTCTTCCAGTAAGTACCCTGCCTGGAAGGACAGCTATGGTAATTGCGCCAAGCATGCAAGGTGGAGTGAAGAACACAGATCGAACCTTCTCTGCTACCCAGGAAGCGTGTAGAAGTTTTTCTCCCCCATGCCGAGCAAGAACGGCAACGGCATCGGACAGGGCACATCAGTGCCATCGCAGCCTATCATCTCCTCAGGATGACTCCCTGGTGTCATACCTAGCATTGAATTACAGATTACAGAAAGATCCTCCGGCTATGCTGGCAGTCAAGGAAAAGTGGTCCCGTGAAACTCTAGCCTGAGCCTGACTCAACCCAGGTTTCTGCTATATGCATTGTTGGACAGCTATCACCAGGGACATCGTGCTGGGGAGAAGTCTGCTTGGGTCGTCCCTAGTTCAGGAAAGACAGTACGTGAACGACGGGCACTTATCCGATGCTTCATCATACCTCAAATGTCGCTGCGACAGGGCAGTGCTATGAATGAGTCCTCACCCTTCCTGGGGTTATCTCGGCTCTCATCTTACTCAAGTGATAACGGGGCCAACCATCTCCCAGAGCTGCTTAAGACAGTCGCAGAATGCGACTTCACACGTTGAATCCAAAATCTGCCCAACCTACTGTGACCACTGCATACGCTCGAAGTCTAGCATTCCAAATTGGGGCATCCTTCAAGATGAAGTGCACAGGCTCCAGGTCCTAGTGCATCCTGTCTTGCTCCAGCAAACAAAGCATACTGATGCTGAGCAGAGGCCACCAAGACAGAGCAATTGCGGCATCCTTCGTACTACGAGGGATGCGCTCATCATGGACATTCGCAAGCCGCTGTGCGACCGTTGTTGCATGCCTTACACATTACGCTGCTGCTGCTGGTCAGCAGGTGGCCGCAGAGGGTAGAGAAGATCGACCCATCTTCTGTCAAGAACAAGTGAGAGATTGTCTGCGACCACGGGTCAGGTTGATCGCGTCATTGGAAACTGGAAGAGGTGGTACACTGCCCCCAGGGGGCACAGACACTCCAATCTTCCAGCTTGGGACTCCCCAAAGTCATGGCTAATTCAGCCTGCTTATTTGCAGAAAAGAGCAAGTTTGCTTACCACAAACAGTGTATTCGGTGGATAGCAGGATGAAATAACCATGTAATTCCCGCAGCATCCTCGGACAGTCTCCTATCGGACTCCGTCCAGAGCTTGGAAAACAGATTGAGGCAGGATGGGAGTCACATGGAAGATACTCCCACGCGGGCACATAGAGCGCAACTCTATGTGCTTTGAGAGAGCTCCGCCACTTGGAGGACGTTCCCAAAGTCATGGCTAATTCATCCTGCTATCCACAGAAAATACCGTTTACGGTAAGCAAACTTGCTCTTATGTACACTGGATCAGGCTCCAGCTTCCTTCTCTGTCTGACAACGAAAAGACAACCGTGAAAACTGATGACAACTATAAGGCAACAGAATATATCTTTTCTTAACATTAGTAAATATCTCTTAGAAATATATAGGTATAAATTAAAAAGTGCTGATTTAGTGATCTTCAAGGAAACGATTTTTAGGAATTTCAATGCCTTAGGTTGTTCATGGGTAAAGGGAACACAATTGCTTGGTATAGGAAAGGTTCCATAAAAGACTCATTGGTAAATATGATGGCCCAGGGTACACTCTGTTATTCTGCAAAGAAATCTCACATGCACAGTATCCCTGGTTGCAGGAGAGGATCTATGGTGTTTGCAGGGAAGAAGAGGGAATCTACATACCTTTTGTCCGGCAAATCTCGATGAGGTTCACGACATTTTCATGCTTCAAGAGCTGCAAGATTTTAATTTCCCTAAGAGCTGTAATGGGGAACTGGGCCAAGAGGGGAAAAAAGAAAAAAAAACAGTGAGAATATCACAGAAAATACTTTATCTACAGAGAGCATGCTGGTAGGGAAGCACCCAAAGATCAAAGGAGAAGGGCTTAGAAGCAACAAACAGAAAAATAAGGGCAAGGTATTGGAATAGCAATGCAATGATAATATTTAAGTCATACTGTAATTTTACTTTTAGATTTTGTAAAATTTAAATTCTGTTTTTGAGCAATATCCAATAAAGCAAGTTTGCTTATTGTAAACAATGTTCTCAGTAGACAGTAGCATGAATTAGCCATGACACATGGGTGATGTTATCAGACACCGCCAAACACACCCTCCTCTTTTAGCTCAGAGAGCCTTTGCTGTAATGAGCATGTGCTAGAGTTCCCACATGGGCACTGCCTCATGAAACCCTTGGTCAATCACAGCAGCCAGGTAGTCGACTCTCCAGGAAGGTAGACCGGTATTAATCATGGCTAATTCATCCTGCTGCCTATGAAGAACACCATTTATAATAAGAAAACTTGCTGCCTCCATTGAGCAGGACTGAATTAGCCAAGACATGTGGGAAGTCCAAAGCTGAGGGTTGCAACAGAGCACTTATTGAATAAAGCAACAGTCCCCCTCTCATGCATTCATTGGACTGGAATAGACTGGAGAAATTACTTACCTGATAATTTTGTTTTCCTTAGGGTAGACAGAAGGACTCAGGACCAATGGGTTATATGCTCCCCTGCTAGCAGATGGAGACGTAGTCAGGTTTCAAAGCTGACGTCACCCTAGATACACCGCTGCAATGACCTCAGCCCTCCAGTATTCTCTTCAAAAGCCATTTTGGGCATACTATTGAAAAACTTGATTAAAACCAACTTGACTAAAAAACGGATAACCGTAACTGTATTCAACCTAACACTGAATCCCAGCAAGATTATAAATGCCCTGATCTAGGGATTAGGAGACGGCTTACCCGTAATTCTTTGGAATCAATATTAATTTCACAGGCGAATCCTTGGTACCGTTCTTGGGCAGCCATGGGCGGGATGCTGAGTCCATCTGTCTACACTAAAGAAAACAAAATTATCAGGTAAGTAATTTCTCCATTGCCTAGCGTGTAGCCAGATGGACTCAGGACCAGTGGGATGTACAAAAGCTACTCCCGATCGGGGCGAGAGGCTGCCCACGGTCCGGTTAACACCGTCCTTGCAAAGGATGAGTCTTCTCGGGCCTGAACATCCAGGCGTCTGGAGGTGGTGTGTAAAGAGGACCATGTCACCGCTCAGCAGATGTTGACAGGAGACAACAGACTAGCTTACGCCAAGGAGACTGCCTGAGCCCTAGTGGAATGAGCTTTAACCTGAAAGGGTAATGGCTTTCCTGCCTCCACATAGGCTCCTGTGACCACCTCCTTGATCCAGCGAGCTATGGTAGCCCACGAAGCTGGCTCGCCCTGCCTCCTTCCACCATGTAGAACAAACAAGCGGTTCGTCTTACTGCCTGGTTCTGAAACTTCCAGATACCACACCAAAAACCTACTAACATTTAAATGGCGGAGGAGGGGATATTCTTCCACGTCCTTGTGCCTATCTAGGGATGGCAACAAAATGGACTGATTCAAATGAAACTCAGACTATCTTGGGCAAGAAGGATGGAATAGTACAAACTTGTAACGCTCCTGGAGTCATTCAGAGGAACGATTCCAGACATGACAATGCCTGTAGGTCAGAGATACGACGAGCCGAGCACATAGCCACCAGGAACACAGTTTTCAGGGTTAACAAGCGCAAGGAAAGACTGTGCAGAGGCCAAAAGGAGGGCCCTGCCAAAAACTCCACGCTTCATCAGGTGAGCCCTCTCAAGGGCTAAACTGTAAGACAGAATCGAGACAGGTCCTCGTGAAGGACTGGTCCCTGTTGAAGCAGGTCTTTGTGCAGAGGGAAGCACAGGAGAGTCTCCACCATGAGGTCTCCGCATGTCTGCATACCACGGACACTTAGGCCAATCTGGGGCTACTAGTAGAACTAATCCCCTGTGGCGCTAGATTCTGTAAAGGCACCTGCCCAGCAGGGGCCACAGAGGGAAGGCATATAGCAAGTCCTCTTCCAGGCAGGTCTGAACGAGAGCGTCGATCCCCAGGGACCACTGATCTCTTCCGAGACTGAAGAATTGGGGAACCTTCGCATTGTGAGATGCAGCCAGCAGGCTGGACACCCGGAGACTCTCTTCCATGAACTTTGTCTGGATTAACCAGTCGTCCAAGTACAGGTGCACCAGGATTCCCTCTTTTTTCAGTGCAGCTGCTATGACCACCGTAATCTTGGAAAATGTTCTGCAGGCGGTGAGGATAGCGCCCGGAACTGATATTGGCAGCCCAGCACCACAAACAATAGGAAACTTTGATATTCTTGCCAGATTGGAACGTGAAGGTAGGCCTCAGAAAGGTCCAGGGAGGTCAAGAACTCTCCCGATTGTACGGCCATTATCACGGAGCGCAGGGTTTCCATGCAGAAATGAATTACTTGTAGATGGTTGGCACTCTTGAGGTCCAGAATGGGATGAAAGAAACCCTCCTTCTTGGGTACGATGAAATAGATAGAATAATGCCCCATATTTTCCTGGTGCGCAGGTACTGGAATTATAACCCTCCACATGATGAGCCTTATCAAGGTGGATTCCACAGCCTGCTTCTTTTGCTGGGAGTGGCAAGAAGACATCATGAACAAGTGCTGAGAAATTCCAGTGCATATCCTTCTCATATGACATCCAATACCCATTTGTCCGAAATGATCTTGACTCACCGCTGGTAGTAGAGGGACAGTCAACCTCCTATCTCCTCGTCCCAAGGGTGGTCGGCAAAACTTCACTGGAGGGTTCAGGACGAACCTGAGCCTCTCTTGAACTGTCGACTCTGAAAGGACTGAGACCTCCCAAAGGACTGAGACCTCTGAAATGTTGGAGTTTCTGTAGAGTCAAAAGCTTTGGAAGCCCCTGGATTGACCCCTCATGGGCGAGGGGTACTGTAACTGCTTTCTCTCATCTTCTGGTAGCTGGGGCACTGAAGATTCACCCCAATTGCTCGCCAGTTTTTCCAATTCACTTCCTAAGAGGAGTAATCCCTTAAAGGGCATCTTCGCGAGGTTTGCCTTAGAGGTTGCGTCTGCTGACCAATTTCACAGCCATGGTGCTTTCTGGCCGCTACCAGTGAGGCCACTTCTCTGGCCAAGGTACGGACTAGGTCAGAGCCCGTGTCAGCTAAAAAGGTGGCGGTGGGTTCCATAACCTCTCTGGAATTCACCCGAGTCATCCACCTCCTGAGAGAGGAGCAGGCACGAACGAACTACCAGTGCACAACAAGAAGCAATCTGTAAGGACCTTGCTATTGCATCAAAGGCTTGTTTAAAGATGGACTCTATCCGCCTATCATGCTCATCCTTCAAGGCCACTCCTCCCTCCACTGGGATAGTTGTTCACTTCAAAACTGCAGAGACCAGCACATCCGGTTTAGGGAAACAGACGTTCTCTTGCCACCGGATCCAGTGGGTATAGAGCTTCTAATGTTCGTCCATCTTTGGTTCAATCATAGAGTCCACCCCCAGAAACTCCCAGCATCTTCAGGATCTGGATGACCAGGGCCAGCAATTAATCTCTAAGGAAAAAATGAAACATGGTTCGATATGGTTCTAAACCCGGTGGGATTTCCCCATTTTCCAAGGGATCTGGATCCCCTTCTTTGCCCATGCTGTCTGGGTCCCTGCCAGGGATACCCTTGGTGAGACGAAGCATGTCTCGAGGCCTGCCGATAGAGCTGGGAGAGGGAGGCCTTACAGCTGGGGTTCCATCCAGACAAGGGCAAGTGAAGCAGACTGCGCCTGTACAAAGTCCTGAAGGCCTTGAAAAAATTCCACCCAAGAGAAGGCAGCTGGGTCCATGCCTAGCCCAGGAAATACTGGGATAGGTGCCGCTAGATTTCCCTCTCCCATGAAAGACCCAGCCCCGGGATTACTCAGATACGGGGGTACTTCCGGTTTAAAGTTGTGGCCAACCCATCCTCTGATTGGGAGAAGCCGGGGTTAGCAAAGGCTGGGGAGGCCAACTCTCCCTGGGCCTCCTCACAGTGCTGTCATAAGTAAGAATCCAGGTCAGACTGTGTAGCCCTATTATGACAAGCAGCACAGAGAGAATGGCACTAATGTTTCTTTGCTGCCGGAGCTATTAGGGACGGTAGCTGCGTGTTCAGCCGGTTTGTGCTTAAAAAAATTTGTGCACACAGATTTTGGGTGCCTATTCGGGCCACGGCAAGGCACACGCACAGCCCTTGCGTCCACCTTTATCTAAACTCTGCCCTTAGAAAGTTGTGCATATACGTATGCAAGTGACGTTGTGCGCGGTGTTATGTGCACAGCACGTGCGTAGAGCCAGCACGCACCATGCGTACCGCTCTATAGTGGGTAATGGAAGATGCACAAAAGTGCACAATTCTATTTCACATTTAGTTTCAATGAAACTGTAATTCCACTTTAATCATTACATTAATTTTGCTGCATGCCAGATTTTATATTTTTCCAGCTTGACAACATAAAGCCTTCTCTGCCACATGGGATATAATGCTTGAAGATGAAATTTTTTCCCAGTTTGATTTCTTTTCATTTTTAAACAGATCTATTTTAATTTTGACTTTACCGAGCCTAAAACGAGGCCTAGCCCACCGGGGGCCGTTCAACCCGCTCAGAAGCCCTCTTCCCTTTACCCCAATGGAATCAGGAACGTCGGTACGGCACACCGAGCAGGGGAACCGAAGAAAGTCCTATCGAAACCCCTCCAACGTCTCTGAATCGGGAGAACCCTCTTCTCTTTATTTTATTTTTTAACTTACCTGGGCTCAGCGCTTACCGGCTCAGAGACTGTTTTCTGTTGCAGGAGCAGAGGGCTTTGGCCTTCACCGCCACACTCGGCTTCCTGCACCTGCTGCTTTTAGCAACAGACTATCGAACCAAGGAACACCTCTGAGGGATCTCAGAAATCACCTCAGGAATTCCCAACGGGGGGAGGGACCTTTAGGACCTTTAGGAGAGCACGGCTCAATCTTTCTCCAATTTAAAAGTAGAATTTCTTCTTCTATAGGGAAAAGCATGTTCACATCTGCTAGGAGACAGAGATACTGAAGGGCTGAAGTCACTGCAGGGTTGTATCTAAGGTGACATCAGCTTTGAAACCTGACTCCGTCTCCATCTGCTAGCAGGGGAGCATATAATCCATTGGTCCTGAGTCCAACTGGCTACACGCTAGGAAATTTGGCTTATTACTGAAAGAGAACTCTGCCACATTATCAGGACTTACAACTACTCATCTCTTATGATCCTAAGCACCTGGACATAGCAGTTGCCAAATGAACATTGTCCAATTGGCTAGCATATTGTATCGTGCATTGTTACGCACTCGCTGATCTCTAGATTACGGATTCTGGACTTTATACTTCAGGTCTAATTTTCTCACTATTGGAGCACAGGAAATTGGATTCTCCCACATTCTTGTCTGCAATTCTTGCAAGATTCAATTAATTGGAATGGCTGCCAACTCTGCTGGGGTGTCTAGGATCTGGAGAAGGCTGATTACATCTGTGCAAGAGTCTTTGTGCTTACAAGCATTTACTCCCAATGCGTTACCCAACTTATCTATGGAATAGAAGAGGTCCTTGGTTGGTGACAAATGTTCCGGAGACTAAGATAAGGAATTGGAAGGAATTCCCGTCAAACCATCCTCAGACCAAAGAAGGGACAGTGACTCAGGACCCATATGATATAGATGACTGAGGTGGGGTCCTCAGTAACTTTGAAAGGGAGAATTCCAGGGGGAACATCCTCTGACTGGCTGGACTTCACTGTGGAAGAGTAACAATGACTCAAATCATCTCACAAGGGTTCTGATGAAGTACCCATAGGACTGGGAATAAAAGGGACTCCCTTTTGAGGGAGCAAATCAGACACCCTGGAAAGGAGAGGCTGTCCTTGTCCTTAGCCATTAGGAGGCAAAGGACGTCTTCACCAACTCTGCCACTTGGTCTTCGGGTTGTCGTGTCCTCTGACCAAGCACTGGAGGTGGAACATCCTCTTCTGAAACCAGAATGGGTTCTTCTAGAAGGTCCTCTGGACTTTGTAATATCTGTCTAGGGGAATGTGAAGAAATCAAGGCCATCGCCGAGTAGATGGGATCTTGTCTCTCTAGACAAAGGACTTGTTCCAGAAGCCTCGATCTAGGAGGTGGTAAATTAAGTATGTCTCTGTCTGCACCTCTAATCCTCCCTAAATGCATCAAAGAGTCTGGCGATTTAAGAAACAGTTGTGTCAGTAGCACCAAGGTCCACTGCATTAACGACACTGATCTGCACTCTGAGACTTGAGATTCGATAATGGTGTCGAATGAGGGAGCATCATCTGTGTCGAGGTTCAATGCACAAAAGAGAATGGAGCTCAATGGATCGGCAAATTGTGTGGTGTTGCTGTTTCATTGGTGCCGATGGCACTGTTGGCTCTGAGGAGTGATGCTGCTTCTTCATAGGCTACCCCGAGCCCCACAAAGAATGTGAGGGGTTTGTGGACACTTGAGAATGGCTTTTTTGCATCTTGCTCGAGCCCAACGAGGTGGAGGGGCCCATGGCCTGCTCCAGAAGCTCCTGCTTAACTCGATAACCAGGGAGCCAGAAGAGGCTTCACTCCAGGAGGAATGGATGAGGCTCTTTTAAAGGCTTACGCAGCTCCTCCATCTTCTAGACTCCAAATCTCTGAGTCCATGATGACATTCAGCTGTAGTGGTAGTAATTAGGTAAGTCACGATTAGGCCCGAGACATCAGTAACAAATGTCATGGCCATCAGCAACAGACATCTTCTTACCATACACGCAGTCCAGCCTTTTTGGAGACAGGCTTTTTTTTGGGGGGGGGGGGGGGGTAGCACTTAAAAATGCTATTTGGCAGTTGCTGAGGCAACACAGTTCTTAAGAAAAAAAAAATTCAAGAAATAATAAAAATATCATTCAAAGAAAAACAGGAATAGGTACACATCCACGCTGTACCTCAGATGAAAAAAAGACTGAGAGCTCACAAAACAGCACTCGTGTGGGAATTCCCGCTCATACTCAGTAGAGCAAAATCTCTATGAGCTAAGAGAAAAGGATCCACTCAGCGCAATCGGATGATGTCACCCATGTGTCATGGATAATTCAGCCCTGTTTGTCAACAGAGAATCTACATTTGAAAATATCTGCACCACCTATTCACAAGTACAGAGAGAAACAGAAGAAAAGAAACCAAGAATGAACTAAGCAGTGCTGCCTGCACCCAACTGCATGGTAGACCCATTTGTTGGGCTAATGGGATTCATTTGTGATTAGCTTTAAGAAATTTGCTCTTTTCATCAGGACAGTGTCTTAATGATCCTGAAACAGTCTCAGCTCAGGAGATGTTAAGTGATCAGAAACACACAGCAGAGCACTGTTGCTGTCTGAGTCTGAAAAAGGAGCAGCTGCATTGTTTCCTCTATCTCAGAAGCAAGTCAGGACTCACTTACCCCCTCCTTTTCATTTTCCATCAACACCTTTTTCAAAGCCACCTTTTTGCCAGTATGGCGATGTTTTGCTTTGAACACTTCCCTGTGAAAAGGACATACAAAACCATTTTAAAAAGACGAATCAAGTAATGAGCAAGCTTAGAGTCATTTTAGGGTCCTTCTGAAGATCAAAATTAGTAATTTCTTTAATCAACCCCAATATATTATCCCAAAACTTCAAAAATTATGGGACGCTCCCACCAAATGTGAAAAAAGTTCCCACCCTGCCACAGTTACACCAGCAATTATCCTGCACAGTAGGGTTTAATTTATGTAGACAAAATGAGCATGGATTTACCCAAGGGAAGTCTTGCCTCACAAATCTGCTACTTTTTTTGAAGGGGTGAATAAACATGTGGACAAAGGTGAACCAGTAGATGTGGTGTATTTGGATTTTCAGAAGGCGTCTGACAAAGTCCCTCATGAGAGGTTGCTAAGAAAACTAAAAAGTCATGGGATAGGAGGCAATGTCCTTTCGTGGATTGCAAACTGGCTAAAAGACAGGAAACAGAAAGTAGGATTAAATGGTCAATTTTCTCAGTGGAAAAAGGTAAACAGTGGAGTCCCTCAGAGATCTATACTTGGACTGATGCTTTTTAATATATTTACAAATGATCTGGAAAGAGGTACGACGACTGAGGTGATCAAATTTGCAGATGATGTCAAATTATTCAGAGTAGTTAAATCACAAGCAGATTGTGATAAATTGCAGGAGGACCTTGCAAGACTGGAAGATTGAGCGTCCATATGGCAGATGAAATGTAATGTGGACAAGTGCAAGATGATGCATACAGGGAAGAATAACCCTTGCTGTAATTACACAATGTTAGGTTCCATATTAGGAACTACCACGCAGGAAACAGACCTAGGCATCATAGTGGATAATACATTTAAATTGTCAGCTCAGTGTACTATGGCAGCAAAAAAGCAAACAGAATGTTAAGAATTATTAGGAAGTGAATGGCGAATAAAATGTTGGATGATACAATGCCTCTGTATCGCTCCATCGTGAGACCACACCTTGAATACTGTGTGCAATTCTGTTTGCTGCATCACATAAATATAGTTGCACTGGAGAACGTACAGAGAAGGGCGACCAAAATGATAAAAGGCATGGAATGGCTCCTCTATGAGGAAGGGCTAAAGAGGTTAGGGCTATTGAGCTTGGAGAAGAGACAGCTGAGGGGGAATATGACAGAGGTCTACAAAATCATGAAAGGATATGAATGGGTAAATGTGAAACGTTTATTTACTCTTTTGGATAATACAAGGACTAGGGGGGAGGGGGTACTCCATGAAGTTAGCAAGTAGCACATTTAAAACAAATCGGAGAAAATTCTCTCTCACTCAATGCACAATTAAGCTCTAGAATTCGTTGCCAGAGAATGTGGTTAAGGCAGCTAGTGTAGCTGGGTTTAAAAAAACATTTGGATACGTTCCTGGAGGAGACGTCCAAAAACTACTATTAATCAACAGGGAATAGCCACTGCTTGTTGCCAGCATTTTTAGCATGGGATCTATTTAATATTTCAGTACTTTCCAGGTACTTGTGACTTGGACTGGCCACTAATGGAGACAGGATACTGGGCTTGATGGACCCTTGGTCTGACCCAGTATGGCATATCTTATGTTATGTTCTTATGACGCTCAGAAGTAAGATACCATTGTAATAATATTTTATACTCATTTTCTACTAGCAGTCATGATACAAACCTCCTGCCAAATCAACAAGAAAAAATAATCCCAGGTAGTCTCAAAGTGTATCACCCAAATCTCTCTCCCAAGTTCTAATGTAGCTTGGTTGAGTGGCTTACTCCCTATTCAGCATGAAATCATCCCAGTATACTATCAGCTTTATCATAAATCCCTTCAATGTTTTCCCCTTATATAAATCCAATGATAGTCCCAAGGTTACTATAAAATGCTTCAATTAGATATAAGGAAATAGGAAAATTGGTCCTTACCTGCTCTAAAAGTGATTGAGATGTACCCAGGACTAAACAGCTTGTTAAATCAATTTGAGGAAAAATAAATGTAATTTCTATCAGCTACAAGACAAGATTTCTAGGATAGCCATAACCTCAAAGTCAATTGTGTATAGTGAGATGGAGATTCTATAGGTAGCTCAAATCTCTTAGGAAGCCAAGTATAGCTACCTCAGAGGACAGTTCAGCCAATAAATGCTTACTCAATCCAAACCCATTGTTTGGACTTTCTCACTCGAATAATTGCCCTCAGCTGAGAGTCCAGATAATACTTTTTAATGTCAGGGACCTCCCCAAGTTCCCCCCTTGAATTGGTCACCCTTGGGGGCCTACATCTCCAGATGAAGGTAAAAATCCTTTTTTGACATTTCTTCAAAACAGAGTTCAGTAATATTATTGGTAGGGTTTGAAAGAGATAACAAAAGCAAGGCAGAATATTCATCTTTACTGTCATGATTCTTCCTAACCAGGAAAGATCGTACTTTTCCCAACTATCTGAATCATTGTAAACAGAAGAACACTGCAGTATAACTAAGCCTCAACAATTTATCCATATCTGCCCTAATATGTACTCTTAGGTACATTACACTATCCTTAGCCCATTTAAAAGGGAATTGAGCTTTTAGCTGTGCAATTGTATTCATTGGGAGAGTGATATTTAAAATTTCAGATTTGCCCATGTTTATTTCAAGATAAATTTTAAAAAAGCCATCAGTGAAATGCTCAACCGCACTGGTAATTACTCACAAAGGAGGAAAAAACTTCAGATGCCTGATCTCAGCAATTAATTGCTTGTGATTAGGTGACTAAGGTACGTACCCATCATTAGTTAAAAAAACTTCAAATGATTTTTTTTAATATTATTTTCCAATGATTTTAAACACAATAACTTTTTATGAAAACTGTGTTCATATATCCTTCTTAAATAATTGCGTGTGTTTTCTTTTTTGAAATCTTAAATTCAAAATTTTACAGTTTTATTTATTTAAAAAATGATGCAATCTTGCTTGAAGAATCAAAATTTGAAAATGTAACTAAGGGGGTCATTCTCTAACGCTATCGCACGCGAAAAGTCCCTTTTCGAGTGCGATAACTAGCTCGGGGCGGAGTCGGCCCCGGAAGAGGAGGAGTCGGACCAGGGGCAGACACATCGCTGGTGGCGAAAGGTAAGATTCCTTATCGCTGCCAGTTTCGCGCCGAATAACTACACCTTTTATGGTGTAGTTATTCGGCGCAGAGGTGCGATCGCTGCCCGCTATCTCAGGCCCGCCCCCCGCTTCGCCCCCCGTTACCGCTGGATTCTCTAAGGTTAAATCCTTGATAGTTGAAATTCACAGTGACACACTGCAAACTACAAATTAATACGAACTTCCATGCAACATTTGCCACCAACCATTTCCACTGCCAAACTCAAATATTGCAATCTTATTGAATTCAAAAAGATACTTGAAAAATCAAAGTTAGAAAACTTAACTTGGACTCCTTGATTGTTGAAATTCTGACACGGACAGCGTTTTGTCTGCCTAGACAGCATGATTTTATGCATAGTGTATCATCAGGTGGTTTCCCTGACACAGCCCTAGGTGTCACAGAGGGCTTTTTTCTATTTATCTTTTCAATAGTCACTCAATTTTATCTCTTTTCATTTCAAATTAATTCATGTTTATCTCAAAACACGAGACCCTCTCAAAATTTTCCAACTCAGCAACTAAAGGTAGAGATGATACTGGGTCAGAGTAAACATGAGATCATCTGCAAAGAGAGACATTTTATAATCATTTCCACCCATCCTAATACCTGTAACCCCACAGAATTTCTAATCTTTTCTGCGAATAGCTCTACTGCCAAAGCCAAAAGAAGGGCAATAAAGGACATCCCTACCTCACACAAGATTTTATAGACCTCTATTATATTTCCTCTCAGCTGTCTCTTCTCCAGGCTGACGAGCCCTAATTTGTTTAGCCTTCCAGCACCTTTATCATTTTAGTCATCCTTCTCTGTACCTTTTTCAGCACCGCTATATCTTCTTTCAGATGAGGCAACATGGATCAATACAGAGGACTTATGATATCCTGTTTTATTTTCCATGCTTTCCTAATACCACCTAACATTCTATTTGCTTTTTTGACACCACTGCCGCACATCAGGGATTTAAAAATATGGAATCCAGCATCATGCGCCTATAGTTTTGATTATTCATCCTAATGTACTGTACACTTATAAAAATTAAATTTCATCAGCCATTTAGACACTCAAGATACCCAAGATTCCAACTCAGTTCACTCCAGCACCCACTTTTCCCATGCCTATCAACAAAGCTCCACAATAATCTAAACAGCCAACAATACTAGAATGGCTGACAATGTGGGCACCTATGTCTCCACTAGAACTTCTATTTATTACAAAACTTGCAATCTGCCAGAGAGACCTAGCTGCTAGTCAATTCTACCATTACAGGTGATAGACATATGCAGCCACATGGTTGCCTGTGTTTCCACTAAGACTTTTATCATTTCGTATTAAACACTTTCATTTTATTCTCAGTCATAGTATAGTCCTGGGGGAATTCTGCACTACTGCGGAGCTCCCACTTGCGGCGAAGATGGAAGGCCCCCGTGTGCTGCGAACAGGAGTGTGCTCCGCTCACACCAAAGATAAAGGCCCCCGTTGAAAGAGAATGTGAATGTGTGTGTGTGAGGAGAGGGAGAGGGGGTGAGAGAGGGGAGAGGGGAGGGGGTGAGAGCAGGGAGAGGGGTGTAGGGGAGGGTGAGAGAGAGCATGGGAGGTAAGAGAGCAGGGGGGATTGCTTGTGTGTGGGTTTCAGAGAGAGGGAGCCTATATGAGGAGATTGTGAAGGAGTGTATATGTGTGGGAGAGATTGGGAGTTTGTGTGTATGTGAGGGTGCTGGCCTGTGTGAAGGAATTGTGTATGTGAGAGACAGTGAGAGAGAGACATAGGTAGCCTGTGTGAGGATGTATGTGAGAGAGAGAAAGGGAGCTTGTGTGGGTGTGTATGCAAGAGGGCCCTGTATAAGGGGATGTGTGTGTATGTGTGCGAGAGAGTGAGGGAGCCTGTATGAGGGTGTGTGTATATGTACTAGAGAGAGGGAACATGTGAGAGAGGGAGGGAGGGACAGAGGGAGCCTGTGTGAGGGGCAGTACTGAGAACAGGGTCAAACTCTGGGACTGGCAATACAGTGGAAGGGGTTGAGCCTAGAGGCAGAGGGGAGAGATACTGGCAGGGGGGAGGAGTTGGGGCCTGAGAGGGCAAAGTGGCCAGAGGAGTAGGGAGAACGAGTGGAAAGGACACTCTTACAGTGAATTTCTAGGGAAATTCTGCTCAAAATATTTAAAATTCTGCATCGTTAAGTAATAACCTTTTTCTGTATTAGTCTTTAAATAATTACATTTTAAATTGTCATGTAAATTGTGTTATTTTGACCAATATAAAGTTTGTAGAATTTTAAGTTTTTGTGCGCAGAAATCCCCCAGGAGTAATAGTAACATAGTAAATAATGGCAGATAAAGACCCAAATGGTCCATCCGATCTTCCCAGCAAAATGTTTAGGGTTGTAACTACTGCTCCGTACAGGTTATCCCCATGTGGAAATGTTACAGCTAAAATTAACACAGGTTACCTCATTTTTTCTTTTCCATCTTCTAGCTACTATGGATCCTCTGTGTTTTTCCCATGCCTTTTTTAATTCCCTTTCCTGTCTTTACCACCTCTCCCAGGAAGACATTTGTATCCACAACCCTTTCTGTGTACAAGCACTTTTCTGATGATGCTCCTGAATCTACTCCCTTGGGGTTTCATATCATGACACCTAGTTCTAGTTTCTTTTCCATTGGAAAAGGTTTGATTATTGTGCATTATTAATACCTTTCAAGTATTTAAGTCTGTATCATATCTCCCCTGTCTCTCCTCTCTAGCATATACATATTTAGGTCCTTCAGTCTCATCTCATAAGCCTTTCTCTAGACCACTTCCATCCTGTCTGCACTTTCTCTTGTGATTACAAGCAGGATGGACAAGTTGGGCTATCTCTTGTGAATAAAGGTGCTATATGAACCAGACTGTCTCTTGGGATTAGGTGGGGATTAGCATAAACAGTCTGAGTTTCTTTATAAGAATGGGAGGTGGGATGAGACCATAAACAATCCAAGCTGCACCTTGGAATTAAGGGGGGGGGGGGGAGAGAGATGAGAAATACATATAGTTTAGGCTATGATCAAGAAAGAAAGCAGATTATGCAGAGCCAGTATATAGAACCCTAGATGTGATCAGAGAGAGGGTGATGGGTTGCTTGGGCAGTGTATACAGCTGAGTTTGTGACTGAAGAAAGGATGCAGGGGCAGTATATATCATCCTAGTTGTGGTGGGGCTGTAAAATCTGTTCCCCTGCTCCAATTCGGTACTCCCCAATTGCAGCCCTGGCTGTAGATACCAAACCCTGGCACAGCTTAGGTTGTGTAAAGTGCCCCTGCATCCTGTAACCCCATTATCCCTGCTATGTTTGAATACACTGCTTCTGCACTCCCCACCACCACTGATCATAGCATGAACCACATTTATAGTCCTGTACCCCTTTTTATAGTCCTGTACCCCTTTCTTCCTGCTCCCTTGATTGCAGCCCAGGCATACATACTGCCCAGGCTGGTGATCATGGCGGGGGGGGGGGGGGGGCAGTATGTACTGCCCAGACTGTGATCAGAGTTGAGGCACCGGGCAGTATGATCAGAGTGGAAGTGGGGAACAGACGAAAATATGTACTGCCCGGTCTGTTATCGGGGTGGGGAGAAGGCAGGAAACATCAGTATGTACTGCCTGGTGTATGATCGTGAGCAGGGTTGGCGGGGGGCCGCGGGGGGGACAATAGTATATATTTCCCTGTCTTCTATCAGGGATGACTATTGGGGACGGGTAACAGGAATATGTACCGCCTGGGCTGTGAGCCTAGTGGGGGCGAAGAACGTCAGTATGTACTACCCGATCTATAATCGTGGTTTTGGAGGGGAAGGTACAGGAAACGACAGTACTGCCTGGTCTGTGACCATATTTGGCAGGGGAGGGGGTGCAGGTACGACAGTTTTGTCCGGTCTGTGATCGGGATTGGGGACGGGGAACGATAGTACTTACTGCCCGGCCTATGATCGAGGGTGGGGCCGGGAAGCTGAGGAGAAATCGGAGACCCGACCTTTGCTGCTCACCCGAACGTGCCCTGCCCGATCTTCGCCAGCCTCTCGTACTTGGATACCTCATCGCAAAAAGGAAACTCCACTGCATCATAGTGTTTGGCCATGGCGGAGATGAACAGGGGCAAGGGCCTTACTTCTAACTTGTTCTTCCGCCCCTCCGACACTTCCTTCCGGTGAGGGATCTGTATTCTGGGAGTTGTAGTTCACGGCAGATAGTGACGACACCGTAGTTAGCTTTGCAGTTCTACCTGCGTATGTTCAGTCCTGGTCTGCATTCTGGTCACTAGAATAAAAGTCAACCACAAAATTATAGAGTTGTTGATATTTATTTTTTAATGTATTCATTTTTTAATTCCAGAAATAACATTTTCGACTCTGTCTTTTTATTAGATTTTGTAAGGGTTTTTATAATATAATAAAAACAGAGAACAAAGTAAAGGGAAAACGATTATACATCTATTTGAAATAAATCGACAATCACATGCCGTAGGTAAAAGACTATATATAATTAACCCCATTCTCACCCAGCTTCTTTCCCTCCAATCTCCTTTGATATTTAATTTATAATAAACTAGTTCAGATCCCCTTATATAGTGGTTGGTAAATTATATTTTAATTGAATATTTACTAGCGATTACTCTTGTTAGTCTGAATCACATAAATAACTCCATCTTTCAACTGCAATTTATAGTGAAAAATACATTTATCCAGAGACAGCCAAAGTTTTTAACAGAGATAGGGAAATGTTGGAGCAAGAATATTTCACCATCATCCCCCCAGTACCCTCAGCCCTCAACCTTGGAATCATCTCTGACTCATCTCTCTCCTCTACACATATCCAAAACACTGCTAAAATATGTTGTTTCTTCCTCTGTATCATCATCAAAATTTGACCATTCCTTTCTGAACACATTCATTCTCTGCTTAGACTACAGCAACCTGCTCCTCACAAGTCTCCCAGTGAATCATCTCTCTTCTCTACAATCCATTCATAATTCAGCTGAACAACTTATTTTTCACCAAAGTCACTACACCCATATAACTCCTCTTCTCAAGTCACTGCATTGGCTCCTTATCTGTTTTTGCACACAGTTCGAGCACATCTTACCTACAAAAGTCTTCACTCTACAGCTCATCTCTTCCTACATCCCTCCTTGTGATCTCTGTTCATCAGGCAAGTCATTCCTGTCTATGCCATTCTCCTCTACCTCCAACTCCTGAAAGACTCTGCCTTTCCACTTGACTGCACCCTATGCTTGAAACACATTTCCTGAGTTGGTACGTCATGCTCCATCTCTTGTCTTATTCAAATCCAGTCTGAAAACCACCTTTTTGAGGTTGCTTTTAACTCTTAACCCCTGATTATCCCACTTCACAGGGCTGGTATAAAGAGTATTTGGCGCCTTAAGCTAAGCAAACCTTCAGTTATATACCCCCTCCAGTACTGCACACCCTCCTACCAATGGCAGCGGCTCCAACACAGTGTGCCCTTATTTGACAGTATTAGCTCTGACACAGCACCCTTCTGGGCCTCATGATGACAGGATTTTGCTGCCCTCCCCTCCCCCCCAAAAAAATGTTGGTGTTCTAGTCAATGACCTGGTTTTCCTAATGGAAGCACCAGCCCTGCGCTTACAGCCTTATTGATTTTAACCATTTTCTTAATAAATTAAATTCCCAGAGTCTCATTTGCTCTTTATGTTTCTCTTGATTAGATTGTAAGCTCTACTGAGCAGGGATTGATTCTTATATGTTTTTGTACAGTGCTGTGTATGCCAAGTAACCCTATAGAAGTGATAACTAGTAGTAATAGTCGTAGTACTGAATCTGTTTACTTATCCCTTTACATGTCTTATGCTCTATGGAGGTAATTTTTCAAAAGGATTTATGTGTGTAAATGGGCTTTTGAAAATTGCTACGATATATTCTACTTTTACACGTGTAAATCCTTTTGAAAATTACCTTCTTAGTAAGCAATAATCAAACAGCCTGCATTTCAGCAAACCCTGCAGTAGTTTTTACTTGTGGGGTTTACCAAAGTAAAGCCAAACTACATGACTAGTTTTGCTTTGATTATTGCCCCGTGAAAAGTACCCGCACAAATTTGCATCTGCTTTTTGCATGGGTAGTGACCAAACTCCATGCAGGGAATGTCTCAAAAAAGACATGGGTAAAAGTACCCACACTGCTGAAATACTAAGGTACTTTTAACCACATAGAAGATGGGCAATAATCTAAATGCCACAGAAATGGCTTTGATGCCTGCCTGTTGTATGAAACAATAACACATCTTTAAAAAACAAAACTAAACAATAATTGTTATTATTCAGGAACACTTCCTTCCACAGCTGGACAAGGTTTTTTGGGCAAGACTTGCAAAGAAAACAACAAAGTTTGCAATTCAAAAACTTTCACATTTCTTCCACAACAATTTTCTTAAGTATGTAAGACTTGCCATACTGGGTCAAACTAAAGGTCCATCAAGCCTAATATCTTGTTTCCAACAGTGGCCAATCCAGGTCACAAGTATCTGGCAGGATCCCAAGGGGTAGATAGATTCCATGCTGCTTATCTCAGGGACAAGCAGTGGATTTCTGTAATTCCACCTTAATAATGGTTTATGGAATTTTCCTCCAGGAATTTGTCCAAACCTTTTTTAAAATGCAGCTTCATTAATGGCTTTCACCACATCCTCTGGTAAAGAATTCCAGAGCTTAATTATGCATTGAGTAAAAAAATATTTTCTCTTATTAGTTCTAAATGTATCACCTAGTAACTTCATTGTGTGTCCCCTAGTCTATACTCTTTGAAAGAATAAACATCCGATTTACATTTACTCATTCCATTCCCCTCAGCTTTCTCTTCTCCAGGCTAAAGGGTCCTAACCTCTTTAGCCTTTCCTCATAGGATAATTGTTCGATTCCCTTTATCATTTTGGTTGCCCTTCTTTGTACCTTTTCTAATTTTGCTATATCTTCTTTGAGATGTGGTGACCAGAACTGCAAACAAAACTCAAGATGAGGTTGCATCATGGAACGATACAGAGGCATTATGATATTCTCTGTTTTATTCTCCATTCTTTTCCTAATAATACCTAGCATTCTATTTGCTTTCTTGGCTGCTGCTGCACACTGAGAAGATTTCAATGCATTATCAACAATGATGCCTAGATCTTTTCCTAAATGGTGACTCCTAATTTGAACCTTGCATTGTGTATCTATAATTTGGGTTACATTTCCCTAAGTGCATCACTTTGCACTTGTCCACATTAAAATTCATTTGCCATTTGCATACTCAATTTCCCCGTTTTGCAAGATCCTCTTTCAATTTCTCATAATTCTCTTGTGATTTAACAACTTTAAATAATTTTGTGTCATTGGCAAATTTGATCATCTCACTCATTCCCATATCTAACTCAACAAATAGTATTTATTATGATATTATGTTACAGTATTTTTTATGGCACCTGTTTAAGAGTTAGAATTCTAGACACTTTATACAACATAGTTTTTGTGCCCTATTGTGAACCGTTGTGATGGCACCCGCTTAATGACGGTATAGAAAAGATTTTAAATAAATAAATAAATAAATAAAAATATATTAAAAAAGCAGTGATCCCAGACAGATTCTTGAGGCACTCCACTATTTACCTTTCTGCATTGTGAAAATTTACCATTTAGCCCTACTCTCTGTTTTTTATCTTTTAAACTGTTCACAGTCCCTATCCCATGACATTTTAATTTCCTAAGAAGTCTCTCATGAGGGACTTTGTCAAATGCTTTTCTGGAAATCCAAATACATGATGAGAACAAGTTCTTGAATGCCGGTATAAAAAAACCTTAAATAAATAAATAAATAAATAAATCAACTGGATCACCTTTATCCACATGTTTATTTACGCCTTCAAAAAAATGTAGCCTATTGGTGAGGCAAGACTTTCCTTAGTTACATCCATGTTGGCTTTGTTCCATTAAACTATGCCTATCTATATGTTCAGCAATTTTGTTCTTTATGATAGTTTCTACCATTTTGCCTGGCACAGATGTCATACTCATGAGTCTGTGGTTTCCTAGATCTGCCTTTGATCCCTTTTTAAAAATTGGCATTAAATTGACAACTCTCCAGTCTTCAGGTACCATAGATGATTTTAATGATAGTTTACAAATTACTAACAGCAGGTCTGCAATTTTATTTTTCAGTTCTTTCAGCACTCTAGGATGTATACCATCTGGTTCAGATGATTTGTTACTCTTTAGTTTGTCATTTGTCCTCTTTAATATATAGTGCCATTCCTCTACCAATTTGATCCATCCTATTATTTCAATATAATTTGTACCCTGATATCAGTGTCCTATTGGTTATCCTCCTCATTCTAGGACTCTGAGATGCCAATTATATCAATCTCTTCATCCAGTGCTACACACTTTAACTCTCCCATCTTATGTTTTCGATTTCTAGCATTTCAAAGTATGCCTTTTGTTTGTTTTAACAACCTGCTTATCATTTTTCAGGGGAAATTTGGAATATTTATGCTCTGCCTGCTCTTTTCTTAAAGGCACCTGGTTCACTTTAGCATTTATTGTAATCTGTCTACTGGGATGCCCTAATTTCCCTGTTCTCTTAGTATCCTTCAAAGATATATCATACTGAACCATGCACATTTGAGCGCCTGTCAGCTTTCCCCCATCATCTAGTTTAAAAGCTGCTCTATCTCCTTTTTATAGGTTAGTGCCAGCATCCTGGTTCCACTCTGGTTAAGTTGGAGCCCATCCTTTCAGAAAAGGCCTCCCCCTTTCCCCAAAATGATGCCCAGTTTCTAACAAACCAAAAACCCTCTTCCTTGCACCATCATCTCATCCATGCATTGAGGCTCTGGAGTTCTGCCTACCTCTGGGGTCCTGCATGTGGAATGAGGAGCATTTCTGCGAATGCTACCCTGGAGGTTCTGGATTTCAACTTTCTACCTAAAATCCTAAATTTGGCTTCCAGAACCTCTCTCCTGCAATTTCCTATGTCGTTGGTACCCACATGGTACCAAGACAGCCAGCTCCTCCCCAGCACTATGTAATGTGTGAGGTCCACCAGCTTCGCACCAGGCAGGCAAGTTACCAAACAATTCTCACATCCACCAGCCACCCAGCTATCAACCTAGACACACCAGAGCCTGGCAGAAAAGCACCAAAAATCTTTAGGTGCTGGCACAGGCTGAATCAGTCTGCATGGGTGGGAAGGAGAAAGCAAAGTCAGCATGGCCTGCATGGGCTGGAAGGAAGCAGTATATACAGCACTGGAATTCAAGAAAGCCTGGGGCAAGTGCTGTGTTCAGCAAGTTGTGAGGGCAAGGCAGGGATATCGTAGGCTCTACAGGACTGTGGTAGGTGAGACAGACAGGGGCAATTCTTCCAATCAGGACTTACATGGGTAAAATCAGGAGTTACACATGTAGATTGGCAGAAGGCACTTACAGGATTTTCAGATGCCTAAGACTACCTGAATGAGTTTATGAAGGCCATTAAACTGTCCACATAAAAAAATGAGAAATTCCAGGAATGTGTTCTGAATCTAAGCATGTAATTTCCAAACAAGTAAGCTTACGTGTGTACATTTAACCATATACCAACCTGATATTCAAACACAATTTCTACAGGTGCTCTCTTTGAAAGTCGCGCTGTTTTGTACGTGTGTAACTCTGTAGTTAGGCATCCTGCTGAAAATGCATCCAGGTATATCACAGGCAAGAATGAATTTCTATAGATGCTTTCAGGAAGCACCTTCTTCCCAAATCCCCTGCTGTCCTTTCTTGGAAGGACCTGCAAACGTGATCTACTCAGAACCTAGAGATGTGAATATGAAACTTTTCAGAGTTCAGCTGCATAGGAGAGAAATTCTGGCTGCAAAAACAGTAGCAGAAACCAGGTTGAAAGTGCTGCTAGATGAACTTTTGAATTTGCTAAATCTGCAGTAAATAATAAATTGTCCTAGGATAATTTGCTTTGCTAGATTCCTGCAATTTGTTCCTATATTTATTTAGATTTTTATATTCCACTTTTCAGCACTTCAAAATGTACATCAAAACAGATTACATTCAGGTACTATAAGCATTTCCCTATCCCCACAGGGCTTATAATCTAATTTTGTACCTGAGGCAATAGAAGGTAAAGTGACTTGCCCAAGGTCACAAGGAGCAATAGTGGGATATGAACCCTGGTTTTTCTAGGTTGTAATACACTGCTCTAACCATTAGGCTACTCCTCCAAATCTTCATGCTTGCTTCCAATTTTCAGGTTAAAAGGTTTCACATCTGTTGGTTGTCTCCATATTTTCAACAAAGAGGGAGTCGATTAACACAGTTGTTTTTTTTTCTATAATTATCTTTTTATTGACGTCCACACAACAAAGTTTATTCAGAATAAACCCCCTTGCTCTCAGTGTCAACAAATGGAGAAAACACCCCCACTGTTTTGAGCCTCCTTTGGGCAAATTACGGAAGATGTTTGGGTTTTCTTCAATAGTAATGGTCATAAAAGTGTCTATTATGGAAGTATTCAGAGCTAACCAAAAGCTATTCAGCAGGATTCATGACTCAAGATGGCTGACCAGTGAGAGGCAAGGATTTTTTAGCTCCACATTTCCTCATCTATTCTTCTCAAATGCCTCATACTAAGTGGAAGGTTAGGATCAGGGAGATGATCCCAGACACACCCAGGTCCAATTCCCTTCAACCGATGATTGAGGGGTTCTTTATCCCAGCACCTGAGCGTTTACTGGCAGCGTCCTTGGTGAGTCGAGCCATGAAGCAAGCGGCTTCCACACTGGACCTCAATGCCACTCTTAGCCCCAGTGCTCCGTTGACCCTGCCTCTCCCTCTCCAGAGGGCTATTCTGGGGTTCTCCTCACCGCCGCAAGGATTGCAAATTCCTAGATTGGCAGTTTCTGGGGAGAAGCCCTCAGACGAAGCTGCGGTTTGTTCCGGATGTTATGAGTGAGCGGTGTTTGGGTGGATCCTTGGGTACTGTGGCAGATGACCACACTCATGGGGAGAAGCCCTGTGAGGAGCCACAGTAATAGGCTAGACTCAGAACGCGCACAGTTAGTTCTTTATTAAACAGCTTTGATGAGTACCACCAGAGGTGGCAGTAGTGAGGCATTCTGGTAGTTGCAGTCTCAGGGACCTTGGCAGAGGGAGCCCTTCTCACCCCATTGGTAATGGGAAGTTCCAAAGCAGGTTTCCCAGTGAGGAAGTACTGTGGATGAGATAGACTGAGAGTTAGTGTACTCACTAGGTGTTTGCTGTAGATAGACGATTCCACCAGGCTGTAGAAGTAAGTGCAGGCACCGAGGCAGGGAGAGCAGGCCTTCGTGGAGCGAGTGCCTGTTCCCTGTAATGTTACAATTCCTCCTGTAGCTGTGCCACAGGAGGCATCTCACCTTTCTCTGGAGGTCGCTCCGAAGCCAGGGCCTTGCCTGAGCAATTGTCCGGATCCTGCTCCACGGCCTGGGAGGCCTTCAGTGTTGTTCGGGGCCTACTCGAGGCCTGCTCCACTGCAGCCTGGATACTCTGGTGTGGGCCATGCCCTTCTCCTAAGGGGCGGGCCCGCGGCTCCTCTCCACTCTTATAGAGCCAGTGAGGTATGGCCCATCTGGACTCCTCCCAGGGAGTTGCCTGCTCCTGGGGTATAAAAGCTTTGCTCCAGCACTCATGCTTGCCTTGCATTGGAGTTACACGATTCTGGATGTCTCCTCTTCCAGCGCTCCGTCAGGCCTTTGTTGTTTGTTTCAACTTGGTGTCCGGTGTCTTGCACGTCCTCATGTTTCCTGATGTTCCTTGATGTTTGTTCCTGATCCTGATGTTTTAATCTTGCTTCAGACTGCCGGTGTGCATTACCTTACCCTGGACTGCTTATGCAGCACTTTTCCTTTCCTGCGCTGGCCCAGCTCCTGCGGGTGTAGGACAGAGTGGTCCATGACCAGACCAGTGGTACTGGCTGTATAGGGCGCCCTGAGGGACCGTGCCAACATCTCAACCTCCCTTGCTTCAGAGTCTACGTCTACAAGCACCTTGTTTTAGAGTCTACGTCTACAGTCTACAGTTCCTGAGTCTTCGTCTATTGTCTTTGAACCTTCGTCTGCCCACGCCCTGAGTCCGGCCTGCTGCCTCTTGCCATCCCAGCAGCAGGTCCAAAAGGGCCAGGAACGGTCGGAGGACTGTTCATCACCAACACTCCACAGTTGGTTCCAGAGGCATGCAGGTCCGGCCGGGGGTCAGGCTGTCTCTCGCCACCCACGCTACACCTATCCTTGGTGCGGGAACGTGCCAGGGGCCCAAGGGCACACTCTCTCTATGGGGGACCGCTTTCCCAGCGCTCCCCCGTAACATGTAAAGCATCTGAAATAAAGCAGAGGGCCCCTGAGGAGTGGGTACCCAGGTTAGCAGTTACCCCGAAGGGCAGAGAGAGAGCTTCCAGCGGCAGCACGGAAGCGGCAGAGTAGCGTAGACAGGAACTGATTCGAGTCCTTGCTAACTCAACGAGCTAGCAAAATAGAAGATGTTATATACCCGGATGGCGTGTCGTCAGTATGGGGGAACGCCCCCGAGATTCGCGCCAAGGGTTGCATAAAGACGTGGGTGAGCATGGGAGGAGCATGGCGGGAGGCAGCACCACAGCTGTTCCGGGGACACCAGAGAGGTCGGCTTGTAGATGCGGCGGTAGCTATCTTTCTTAGGTAAGCCGGAGGAGCCGTGAATAAGGTGAGGCAAATGGGGCGAAGCCATCGAGCACCGACGGACGCAACAGTTCCCCCCTTCAAAGTGCATCCATGCTGTTTCCTACCAGGTCTAGGTTTTTGAGGATGCAATCTATGGAAGTCTTGTAGCATCTCTTTATCCAGTATGTTGCCAATGGAGTCCAAGAATTTTCTTCAGGTCCATAGCCTTTCCAAGATAGAAGATATTCCCATACTCTGCCTCTTTTTCTCACATCGAGAATAGAGTCTACTTTATATTCGATGTCTTCTTCTGCATCTATTGGTGTAGCTTCTGGTGTCTTGTTGGAGAACTCACTAAGGATAGTGAGACGTGGAATGCGTTGTTGATCTTCAATGTAGATGGTAGCTTCAGACTATAGGTGAGATTGCCTTGTCATCGGAGAATAGGAAATGGTCCAATGAAGCAAGGAGCAAAGTGAGCTGAAGGTAGTTTAAGTCTTAAGTGCTTAGTGGATAGCCAGACTTTATCACCAGGCTGAAACTCTGGAGCCTTGCGGTGGTGAGCATCGTATCCTTTCTTAGCTTGAAGTCCTGCTTTAAGAAGCATCTCTTTTGTCTGAGTCCATAGTTGTTGAATATCTTTGGCAGTAGATTGAGCTGCCAGGGATGACACTGATAATGGAAGTGGCAGTGGTGGTAATGGTAGTCGTCCATAAACCACTTCGAATGGTGTTGATCCAGTGGATGTTGCTGGATGAGAATTAATGGCAAATTCTGCCCAGGGCAACAGTTCACTCCAATCATTCTGGCGAGTGTTCATGTAGGCACGAATGAACTGCTTGAATGTCCTGTTCATTCTCTCTGTTTGCCCGTTGGATTGTGGATGGTATGCTGAGGTGAAGTCGAGAGAAATATCAAACTTCTTGCATAGTGCCTTCCAGAACTTTGCTGTGAATTGGGCTCCTCGATCGGACACTATGTGCTTAGGCATGCCGTGGAGGCAGAAGATATGTGTGGTGAAGAGCTTGGCGAGCTCCATGGAGGTGGGTAAGCCAGGGAGAGCCACAAAGTGAGCCATCTTTGAGAACCAGTCAACAATTACCCAAATCATGTTGTTTCCTCCAGAAAGTGGTAAGTCTACCACGAAATCTGTGGTGATGTGTGTCCACGGTTGATCTGGTACTGGCAAGGATTGGAGCAAACCCCAAGGACGACCAGGTGGCGTCTTTTGTCTGACACAATTTGCACAGGAAGCAACTTAGGCAAATGTGTCTTCCTTCATGGTGGGCCACCAATAAAAGTTTTGTAGCTTAGACAGAGTTCTGCGTTGGTCAGGGTGTCCTACCAGCTTAGAGTCATGACCCCATGCTAACAACTTCTTTCTGAGGTTCTTGGGTACGATAGTCTTCCTGCAGGTACTGAATGAGTAGTTGCCAAAATAACCTTTTCTGGGTCAATGATGTGTTGCAGTTCCTCTAGAATGTCCTCTGAGAGGAATGAGGAGACAAAGCATCTGCTCTGGTATTCTTATCTCCAGGGCGGTATTTTAGCACAAAGTTGAATATGTTAAAAAACAGAGACCATCTCGCTTGTCTATGATTCAGGCACTGTGCGTGGCGGAGGTACTTCAGATTCTTATGGTCTGTATAGACGGTGACTTGATGTTGCGCTCCTTCAAGCCAAGGGCGCCATTCTTCGAATACCATCTTTATAGCCAGGAGTTCTTTATCTCCTATTCCGTAATTTTTCTCTGCTGGAGAGAAGCGACAGGAGAAGAATGAGCATGGTTGTGGAACCTTTGAATCACCAGCCTGGCTTAGTACAGCCCCTACACCCACATCTGAGGCATCGACCTCCACGATGAAGGGCTTGGTGGGATCTGGATGTCGGAGACACGGCTTGCTCTAAAAGGCATCTTTTAATTTCTGGAATGCAGCTATTGCCTCCGGAGACCAATTTGTAATGTTGGCACCTTTCTTTGTCATAGCTGTAAGCAGAACTGTGAGTGAGGAGTAGTTCTTGATAAAAGTCCTGTAATAGTTGGTGAACCCTAAGAAACGTCTGAGAGCCTTCAGACCAGTGGGCTGTGCCCATTTCTTGATACTCTCCAGTTTCTGTGGATCCATTTAAAAGCCTTGATTGGAAAAGATGTAACCCAAGAAGGGCACTGATTCCTTGTGGAATTCACATTTGGATAGCTTGGCGTAGAGATGGTTCTCACGGAGTCTTTGCAGTACTCCTTTGACATCCTCTAGGTGGGTGGCCATGTCTTGAGAGAATATCAAGATGTCGTCCAGATATATAATGACACACTTATAGAGGAGATCACGGAAGATGTCGTTCATTAAATTTTGAAAGACAGCCAGGGCGTTGCACAGGCCAAAGGGCATCTGTTACGTGAGGGGTTTCGTGTGCCCTTAGGCCTCGGCCCGACCCCAGACGGATCCAGGACTGAACCGAGGGTTGGCGACGTGTCCCAGCATGGCAGAGACACGGTCTTACCCTCCGCCAGGCCTGCAAGCTCCCAGAGCCAACAAGATGATGTTGGAAGGTGAACAGTCCTCCGACCGTTCCAAGCCCTTTCAGACCTGCCGCTTAGGATCGGCATGGAGCAGCAGGCCAGCCTGAGGATGAGGGCAGATGAGGCCTTGACACGAAGACTTGAGATTATGACTGAGGCGAAGACATCACAGACGAAGGACTGATGCGACGGCATCACAAACGAGGAACTGATGCGAAGACATCACAGATGAGGAACTGATGTGACGGCATCACAGGCAAGACAAGAAGCTGGGAAGGTAGACAGTGGCACTGTCTCTCAGGGCGCCCTACTCAGCCCACCTTCACGGGCGGACCCAATGGGCTGGTCGCGGACCACCCTGTCCCACTAGGTGCCCTTCACAGCCCAAGGAGACTGGTCACGGACCACGAGGAGAGCGGGACGAGTGCAGGAAGGAATCCAGCTGAGGCAGAACTTCGATGACGAAGCCGGTGTCATCCGTAGCACCACAAAGGCTGGCAGGACAGGACAGCTCAGGAGCACAGGACACAAGTCCACTGCAGGCAACTCCAATGACGAAGACACATCACCCTGGAGAACCAAAGCGCCTGCAGAACAGAAGGCTCAAGAGCACAGGAGAAGGACACCAAGGAACCCGGAACATCAGGAAGCGGGACATCAGACGACGAGACATCAGGAGACCTGGACGAGGACCTCAGGCGACGAAGACATGGCACAAGAAGCAGATGACACTTGGAGCTCCAACGAGAAAACACAAAGGACCTGATGGAGAGCTGGAAGGCAGGAGCTTCCAGAGGCGAAGTAACTCTGATGCAAGGCGAAGACAAAATGCAGGAGCAGCCCTTTTATAGGGCTGGTACAGGAAACAGTCTGAAGGTGGGGCCCAGGGCATATCCGGCCGTGGGCCCTTTAAATCTTGAAGAGAGGCGTGGCCACTCGCCTAGGAGAGGAAACAGGAACTTGTCACGCTGAAGTCGGTGCAGGGCTGTGGACAGCGGCCCTGCACCGACATCAGCGTGACAAGGCAGGGCTGGGCCGAGGAGCAGGCCCTGACTTTGGCATCGTCTCCTGCCGCTGCAGGAGGCCCCGAGGGCGGCTCCAGCCGCCAGGTGAGACCAAGGACTGCAGCCTCCAGCCCCGGAGATAAGTGGGACAGCAGCAGCGGCTCCGTGCCGCGTAGAAGGCGGAGAAGTTCGCAGCTCCGGCTGCGGTGAAGAAGGCATGATGGGCGGCCTCTGGGCCGCGAGAGGAAACAAAGTCCGCGGCTCCGGCCACGGTGAAGGCCCGACTTCTCATGGGGGACCGCAGGCAGGATTCATAACAGCATCACTAAATATTCAAAGTGACCGTCCAGTGTTGAAGGCCGTTTTCCACTCATCACCAGCTCAAATGCGAAGTAAGTTGTAGGCTCCTTTCAGATCAAGCTTGGAGAAGATCTTGGCTCCCTGTAGTCTGTCGAAAAGCTCTGAAATCAGAGGCAGGGGGTAACGATCTTTCACTGTTAATTCGTTGAGACCCTTGTAATCGATACATGGGCGCAAGGTTCCGTCCTTCTTCCCCACAAAGAAGAAACTTGCGCCAGCAGGAGACTTGGAGGGTCTTATGAAGCCTTTTTGGAGATTTTCCTGAATATATTCTGACATGGCTTTATTCTCTGCCACGGAGAGGGGGTACACCCGTCCCTTGGGTGGTTCAGTGTTAGGCTTCAGATTAATAGCGCAGTCATAGGGTCTGTGAGGCAGTAGTACGTCCGCAGCCTCCTTTGAAAAGACATCTTGAAAAGATGCATACTGAGGTGGCAACCCAGCATTACTGTGGTGGTTGGCATGCAGGGTATAGGAGCGACCTCCTTCAGGCATTTACCATGGCAATCTGGACCCCAACGTGAAAGTTCTAATGTAGCCCAATTGAACTGAGGCATATGCTGCTGCAGCCATGGTAATCCCAGCACTATGGGGTACGTGGCCTTCTCTAACACAAAGAAGGAGATATCTTCAGAATGGAGAACACCGGTCTGTAGACATATTAGTTCGGTGAGTTGGGTTACTTCGCCCGGTAAGGGCTCTCCATGAATGGATGACAGAAGTGGAGACTTCATAGCGGTAGTGGGGATCCGTAGGTGCTCCACTAAACATTGTAGAATGAAATTTCCTCCTGCCCCTGAGTCCACCCAGGGCAAGAGTCTGGTACTCTAAAGGTCCGCAGATCAATGATACAGGGAGAGAGAGTGGAGGAGAAGGAGCAGTAAGACCTAAGAAGAGTACTCCCGCAGGACTTACGTCTGCCAGTTTCCCGGACATATAGAGCATGAGTGGATAGCATGGCCAGCTTGTCCACAGTACATGCACAGCCCCAATTTCTTCCGTGTTCTTCTCTCTTTGGACGTCAGATGGCTGCGGCCTAATTGCATAGGTTCTTCTTCGCCAGCAACTGGTACCGGAGGAACCGGCCTGGTTATGGACTTAACTCATGCTTCACCCTGGAAGGGTTTTCTGAGAGTCTTGGTCTCTTGAACCTTGTCACGAAGTTGGCAATCTATCCTGGTTGCCAACTTCACTAGTTCAGCCAAAGTCTCAGGCATCTCACGAGCAGCGAGCTCGTCCTTCAGATGAGAGTTCAGTCCTTCAAAGAAGTGGGTCCTCAGGCATTTCGGGTCCCAGGATAATTCTGACGCCAGTGTCTTGAATTCGATAGTGAAGTCAGCTAATGGTTTATTACCTTGCTTCAGGTGAACCAAAGAAGATCCTGCTGTGGTATACCAGGCAGGATCATCGAAAACTGATTTAAACAGTTCGAGGAATCCTTCAAGGTCATGAAGTTTTTGGATCCTCGTGCTCCCACAGCGAGGAGGCCCAAGACAATGCTCGTCCGTCTAGATACAACAGGATATAAGTAGTCTTGGCATAAGCTGTGGGAAAATGGCTGGGCTGCAGGGAAAAGTGCATGCAGCACTGGTTAAGGAAACCTCTGCATCTCCAAACCTCCCCCGAGAAGCGGGTAGGAGTAGATAGAGGTACAATAGTCTTGACCGTCACCTCAGACGGTATGGCTTCTTTACCTGTGGTGGTAGGTGAGTTCATCTGTGTGTGCAGTAGGTTGAATGCGGCGGTCTGGCCCTCCAGCACATTCTGCTGTTCAGAGATTCACTAGGCCAGGCCTGGAATGGCCTGCAATGCGGTGAGCTGAGCCAGATCCATGGAGTTAGCAATCTGTTAGGAGTGAGCGGTGTTTGGGTGGATCCTTGGGTACTGTGGCAGAAGACTACGCCCACGGGGAGGAGCCACAGTACTAGGCTAGACTAAGAACACACAAACACAGTTAGTTCTTTATTAAACAGCTTTGATGAGTACCACCAGAGGTGGCAGTAGTGATGCAGTCTGGTAGTTGCAGTCTCAGGGACCTCGGCAGAGGGAGCCGTTCTCACCCTGTTTGTAATGGGAGGTTCCGAAGCAGGTTTCCCAGCAAGGAAGTACTGTGGATGAGCTAGACTGAGAGTTAGTGTACTCATTAGGTGTTTGCTGTAGATAGACGATTCCACCAGGCTGTAGAAGTAAGTGCAGGCAACAAGGCAGGGAGAGCAGACCCTCGTGGAGCGAGTACATGTTCCCTGTAAGGCACCTGAAATAAAGCAGAGGGCCACCGAGAGCGGGTACCCAGGTTAGCAGTTACCCTGAAGGGCAGAGAGAGAGCTTCCAGCGGCAGAACGGAAGCGCACTGTTACCCCGCGTTTGGACACGCGTTTTCGATGCGCTAGCTCTACCCCTTATTCAGTAAGGGGTAATAGCTCGTCAAAAACACGCGTCCAACCCCCCCCGAAACTAATAGCGCCCGCAACATACAAATGCATGTTGATGGCCCCATTAGTTAGTCCCACGCGATTCAGTAAGTAAAATGTGCAGCCAAGCCGCATATTTTACTTTCAGAAATTAGCGCCTACCCAAAGGTAGGCGTTAATTTCTGCCAGCGCCGCGGAAGTGTACAGAAAAGCAGTAAAAACTGCTTTTCTGTACACCCTCCGACTTAATATCATGGCGATATTAAGTCGGAGGTCCTAAATGTTTAAAATAATTAAAATTAAAAAAAAAATTTTAAATCGGCCCGCAGCTCACGGATTGAAAACTGGATGCTCAATTTTGCCGGCGTCCGGTTTCCAAACCCATGACTGTCAGCGGGTTTGAGAACCAACGCCGGCAAAATTGAGCGTCGGCTGTCAAACTCGCTGACAGCCGCCGCTTCCATCAAAAAAGAGGCGCTAGGGACATGCTATTGTCCCTAGTGCCTTTTTTTACCGCGGGCCCTAATTTGCATGTTTGTCCCCCCTGAATCGCGCACATAGGAGAGCAGGCGCTTGCCCGCTCTCCCGCTACCTTTACTGTATTGGCCTGTCAACGAGCTAGTAAAATAGAAGATGTTATATACCTGGATGACGTGACGTCAGTATGGGGGAACGCCCCCGAAGTTCGCGCCAAGGGTTGCATAAAGACATGGGTGATGCGCGTGCGCGCACCCTAGTAAGTACCTGGGAGGAGCATAGCGGGAGGCAGCACCATAGCCGTTCCGGGGACGCCGGAGAGGTCGGCTTGTAGATGCGGTGGTAGCCATCTTTCCTAGGTAAGCGGGAGGAGCCGTGAATAAGGTGAGGCAAATGGGGCGAAGCCATCGAGAACCGACGAACGCAACACCGGAAGGGTGCCAGAGGTATCTCTGGCACCCTTGGAGCATTTTCAAGTAACCACAGGTGAAGAACAGCATGTAGTAGGGCCTTGGATCCTGACTTCTACACCGGAGATGAATGGGAAAATCTACGAGAGGCTCAAGTTAAGCAGACCGGTCAAGGTATGGACTACTTTTTACTTCGTCCCTCTCTGCCATGACCCTCTATGATTAACTTGGTCTCAGTTTGATCTGCATTAATGGTTCTTCAACATTCTATTTCTACGCTAGTTGATGTTACCTCTACTTTCTCCCTTCATATCCACGTTATTGAAACTGAGTTGGGCTCTCATACAAAAAAAATTGAAGATTTGGGGAAACAAGTGTCTTTTATTCAACAAGTTTAAGAGACTTTGATAAAGCAAATGTTGCTTACCTGTAACAGGTGTTCTCACAGGACAACAGGATGTTAGTCCTCACATATGGGTGACATCACAGGATGGAGTCCAATCACAGAACACTTTTGGCAAAGTTTCCAGAACTTTGACTGGCCCCTACTAGGCATGCTCAGCATGGCACTAACCCTGCAGCCAGCAGGGGTTCCCCTTCAGTCTTGTTAAAAAGCTACAGGTAGCGCCGAAAATAAAATAAGAAAACGTTACGAACCCAACACCGCGGGGCGGTGGGCGGGTTTCGTGAGGACTAACATCCTGCTGTCCTGTGAGAACACCTTTTACAGGTAAGCAACATTTGCTTTCTCACAGGACAAGCAGGATGATAGTCCTCACATATGGGTGAGAACTGAGCTGAGGATGTCCAAGCATGCACCAAATGTACTCAGGCATGCAAGGCACTAAGACTGGGATGAAATTTGGCCAAGGGCATCCTGAACCCCACCGGGCAGGCGGAAGGGTGTTGGTACGTAACGTTGTAAATAGGTTGCGCAAGACAGACTGGCCTAAGATGGAATCTTCTCTTCCGGCTTTGTCTTAGCAATAATGGGCTGTAAAAGTATGGAAAGAACTCCAGGTGGCAGCCCTGCAAATGTCAGGAAGCAGCACTGATTGTAGGTGTGCTACTGAGGTCGCCATGGCCCTCACAGAGTGTGCTTTAACACGGTCTTGAAGTGGAATGCCCGCTTGCTGATAGCAAAAGGATATGCAGTCCGCCAACCAGGAGGAGAGAGTCTGCTTACCCACAGGCTGCCCCAATTTGATGGAATGGAAAGAGACAAACAATTGAGTGCTTTTCCTGAGGGCAGCTGTACGGTCTAGGTAGAACGCTAGAGCCCGTTTGCAGTCAAGGATATGCACAGCCTGCTCTCCTGGATTGGAATGGGGCCTGGGAAAAAAGGTAGGTAGTATAATGGATTGATTGAGATGAAACTCCAAAACTACCTTAGGCAAGAATTTAGGGTGAGTGCAGAGTTCTGCCCGGTCCTGCAGACGTTTGGTGTAAGGCGGATAGGTAACTAGAGCTTGTAATTCACTAACTCTGCAATTGCCAAAAGGAAAATCACTTTCCATGTGAGATATCGAAGGTCACAGGATTGAAGAGGCTCAAATGGTGGTTTCATGAGCCTTCTTGGGACCTCAACCCAAAACTAGGTTGAGTTGCCAAGAAGGGGCCGGAGGACGCAAAGGAGGCTTGAGGTGAAGCAAGCCCTTCAAGAAGCGTGTTACAAGGGGTTGTACTGATATGGGAACATCCCCGATACCTTTATGGAAGACGGCTACCGCACTGACATGCATCCTGATGAAGGAAGTTTTTAGACCTGACTCTGAAAAGTGCCAGAGATAGTCTAGAAACTTTGGGGTAGATTTTCAGAGCCCTGCTCGCCTAAATCCGCCCAAAACCGGGCGGATTTAGGCGAGCAGGGCCCTGCGCGCCGGGAAGCCTATTTTACATAGGCCTCCCGGCGCGCGCAGAGCCCCGGGACTCGCGTAAGTCCCGGGGTTCTCGGAGGGGGGCGTGTCGGGGGCGTGTCGGGGGGCGGGCCCGGTCGTCGCGGCGTTCCGGGGGCGTGTCGGCAAGCGTTTTGGGGGCGGGTACGGGGCGTGGCTACGGCCCGGGGGCGTGGCCGCGCCCTCCGTACCCGCCCCCAGGTCGCGGCCCGGCGCGCAGCAGGCCCGCTGGCGCGCGGGGATTTACGTCTCCCTCCGGGAGGCGTAAATCCCCCGACAAAGGTAAGGGGGGGGGTGTAGACAGGGCCGGGCGGGTGGGTTAGGTAGGGGAAGGGAGGGGAAGGTGAGGGGAGGGCAAAGGAAAGTTCCCTCCAAGGCCGCTCCGATTTCGGAGCGGCCTTGGAGGGAACGGGGGGAGGTAGCGCGGCTCGGCGCGCGCAGGCTATACAAAATCGATAGCCTTGCGCGCGCCGATCCAGGATTTTAGTGGATACGCGCGGCTCCGCGCGTATCTACTAAAATCCAGCGTACTTTTGTTTGCGCCTGGAGCGCAAACAAAAGTAGGCTGTTCGCGCTCGTCTGAAAATCTACCCCTTTGTGATTGGACAAGTAAAGGGGTCAAGGGACTGAGAAGAGCACCATGACGAAAACCTGGTCCACTTGTAAGAATAAGATTTTCTCATGGAAGGCTTCCGTGAAGCAATCAGGACATGGGAAACTGGTTCAGAAAGGTTAAGTGGTTGAAGGATTAACCTTTCAACATCCATGCTGTCAGGGACAAGGCTTGAAGGTTGGGGTGGCGTAGGCACCCATCGTTTTGAGTGATTAGATGCGGGTCCTTTCCCAAGAGAATGTGCCTGCGAATGGAGAGATCCTGAAGTATTGGAAACCACACTTGGTGCGGCCAGTGAGGTACTATCAGGATCATGGTTCCCTTGTCCCGACGTAACTTCACGAGAGTCTTCGAGAGAAGTGGAAGTGGAGGGAATGCATATAGGAGACCGGTTGCCCATGATAGGGAGAATGCATCTCTTGGCTGATGGTGTTGGCTGCGAGCGAGAGAGCAGAAGTTGTCTACTTTGCGGTTTTGAGGTGATGCAAAGAGGTCTATTTGAGGATAACCCCATTGTTGGAAGATCGAGTTCGCCACTGAGGGGTTGAGGAACCACTCGTGCGGTTGAAAGGTGTGGCTCAGCTTGTCTGCCAACACATTGTCCACTCCCGGCAAGTAGGTGGCCCTGAGGTACATCGAGTGGGAGAGGGCCTCCGCCCATATCTGTGCAGCTTCCTGACACAGAAGGTAGGAGCCCGTCCCTCCCTGTTTGTTGATGTACCACATGGCCATCTGATTGTCTGTCTGGATCAGGATGACTCGATTGGAGAGGCGATCCTGAAATACCTTGAGAGCATATCTGATTGCTTGAAGCTCCAGGAAATTTATTTGGTGCTTGGCTTCCTCTGGAGACCAAGATCCTTGTGTCTGCAGATTGGCCACGTGGGCTCCACAACCGAGATTGGAAGCATCGGTGGTGAGAGTTATTTGAGGGTCTGGAGCATGGAAGGGTAAGCCTTGGAGGAGATTGACCTGATTTCTCCACCAGGCGAGAGACTGACGGAGTGAGTCGGTTACGTGGACAATGGTCGACAGGGGCTGAATGGTTTGAGTCCATTGTGACCTTAGAGTCCACTGCATGACTCTCATGGCCAAGCGGGCCATTGGAGTGACCTGAACTGAGGATGCCATGTGTCCCAGGAGGATGAGAAAGTGGTGTGCAGTTGTGAAATCCTGAGACTGCAGCTGGTGTGCAAGAGACACGAGAGTGAGAGCTTGCTGTTGAGGCAGAAAAGCCTTTGCCTGCAAGGTGTCCAAGTCTGCCCCAATGAATAACAAGGTTTGAGATGGGACTAAATAGGATTTGTCATAGTTGACGAGAAATCCAAGCGAAATTAGAGTGTGTAAGGTAAGATGTAAGGACGACAAAGCAGCTTGCTGAGTGGGAGCCCTGCTTAAACAATCGTCTAGATAGGGGTAGACGTGAACACCTTGAGTCCTGAGGAAGGCTGCAACTACAACGAGGCATGTTGTGAAGACTCGTGGTGCAGACACGAGGCTGAATGGAAGCACTCGGTACTGATAGTGCCTGGGGCCTACTAGAAATCTCAGGAATTTGCGATGGGATGGAATGATCGCGATATGAGTGTATGCGTCCTGAAGGTCTAGAGAGCAGAGACAGTCTCCTCTTTGCAGAAGAGGAAGAAGAGAGCCCAAGGCTACCATTTTGAACTTCTCTCGCTGGAGGTACTTGTTGAGGGCATGTAGGTCCAGAATTGGACGAACACCCCCCGATTTTTTGGGGATTAGAAAGTACCGGGAATAGAACCCTAGGCCGTGCTGAGAGGAGGGCACCGGTTCTGCTGCTTTGGACTGGAAGAGGAGGGAGACCTCCTGTTCCAGAAGGATGGAGTGATCGGATGTTCTCCATGTCGGTAGAGGTGGGGAGTCTGGTGGAATGGAGAGAAAGTTCAGATGATAACCCTGAGCAATTATCGCCAGGACCCACTGGTCTGAGGTGATCGAGTGCCAGCTGTTGCTGAAATGGCACAATCGACCTCCTACTGGTATGTGGGGCAATGGAAGCTGGCTGCTGCTCCCTATGCAGGAGTCAAAAACCGGAAGCAGGGCCCGGCTGAGGAGCTGCTTGCGGTTTTTGCTTTCGTGTCTGACGAGACTGGGCTTTTTGAAATGGTCTCGTAGAACGGGTCTAGTTGGTGGTGGGTAGGATTTCTTCGGGCGGAAGAATGACTTCTTAGAGTCCTTCCGGAAGGGCTGTTTTGAAGAGTACTCAGAAGACATCAGCAAGAGCTGATGTCTTCTGAGTACTCCAGTCCAAAGCAATAGAACCGGTGCCCTCCTCTCAACTTCCGGAGGAAGTGGTGAAGACCAAAACTGTAAAGGACTTCAAAAGGACATGGGATAAACACTGTGGATCCATAAAGTCCAGAGGATGTGAATGAAGAGTGGGTGGCTCACGGGAACGACAGCTACTACCTGGTGATAATACCCTTATTCAATAAACATACACACGGTTAATGCGACTCCAACATTGCTCTAAGCTTCAGCGGCAATGAGGAAATGTGGAAAAAAGGATTTGCATTCACAAAAAAGCGGAGAGTAGCTTGCTTGTTATGGCAGTTACTACCCCAAACCAAATAAGCCTGATACTTCACTTTCAATGCATATCCAGCATAGCTCTCTGCTTCAACGGCAGGGGAGCAAGACTGATACTTCACTTTCAATGCAAAGCCAGCATAGCTCTCTGCTTCAACGGCAGGGGAGAAAGTTTGACACTTCACGCAGCATAGCCCTCTGCTTCAACGGCAGGGGAGCAAGACTGATACTTCACTTTCAATGCAAAGCCAGCATTAGCTCTCTGCTTCAACGGCAGGGGAGAAAGTTTGACACTTCACGCATATCCAGCATAGCTCTCTGCTTCAACAGCAGGGGAGAAAGTTTGACACTTCACGCATATCCAGCATAGCCCTCTGCTTCAAGGGCAGGGGAGCAAGACTGATACTTCACTTTCAATGCAAAGCCAGCATAGCTCTCTGCTTCAACGGCAGGGGAGCAAGACTGATACTTCACTTTCAATGCATAGCCAGCATGGCTCTCTGCTTCAACGGCAGGGGGGAATGAAAAAAGGTGGATCTATATTCAGGCAACAACCAATAAGGACTGAATTACATAGTCTGGAACAGATAAGCATGGGTGTAGCTTGCTTATTGCGGTGGTTAATACCCCTAACTAATTAAGCTATTTCACTTAGATGCAGTTTCAACACTGCTCTCTACATTAATGGCGGGGGTGGAAGGGAAATAGAATAAAAAAGGTTACTAAGAGCCAAGAGAAACAGATAAGTATGTGAGAGAAAAAAAAAGTGTGAAAGCTTGCTGGGCAGACTGGATGAGCCGTTTGGTCTTCTTCTGCTGTCATTTCTATGTTTCTATGATGGTCCTTGAGTTCCGCCACTGTTCGTTGAATCTGCTCGCCAAACAGATTATCTCCTACACAAGGCAGGTTGGATAATCCAGTGGTTCTCAACCTTTTTTCTGTCGGGACACACCTGACAGATGGTTCTCACATGCATGACACACTGACCCATGATCGTCATGGGGCTAGATGTAAAAGTACAGTTTGCATCCACGGGAACCCCCCTGACCCACAATAATGGATGTAAAGCAGAATTATGACATTCCCCATACAACTCACCCTACAAAAAAGATATTCTGGTTCTGGTGTCATCTCAGTAACAGCAACTCAAACTCCTTCTACTTCCAGGCTCAATAGCCCTACTTATGAAAAGACAGCAGTTTACCACCAATGCATGTCCTCTTGAGAAAACACAACAAATAAGACTGATACAAATGCTTACATGCTAGTAAAATATCTCACCTCAGTAACACATACAGAACCGACCTAACATACTCCCAGGATCTGTAGTAAAGCACATAAACTAATCTGCACACAGTTAGACCTGTATTATGGAATACACTCATTAAACAGGAGCAACCCTATCTATGAAAAGGTAACACTACAAATATTAAATCAGGCCCTAAAAACCAATACACCTCTTATTTGGAAAACAGAACTAGCAAGCAGTTATAGATCCCCACACAGAAATAATTGTAAAACTATACTAATAAGCAGAATAAATGTTTCAAAACAGCTATGAACAGAATAACATCCAACAATTAGAAACTCATAAAAACTATTAAAAATTCTCCAAACACCAATAAAATATTTCAAAAAAGCAGACACATCACGTAATATTAAATAATTAAAATGGCAGTCAATTAAGAAAAATAAACTTTAAAAGCCACCTTTACTTACCCCCTCCAGCAGCTCTCCTTCCATGCAGGCCGTAGCACACAGCAGAAGCAGCAGTAGAGGCTAAGCTCTATACTCATGGTCCTCTTCCTTAGGGCCCATGTCTCTCACACACACACCATACCAGTCATGCCCCCATAACCAGTTTTCTGTCTCTCACACACCAATCATCTCCCAAACAGTCTTTCACACACACACACACACACACACACCAGTCACCTTCCTGAACAGTTTCTCCCATGCCATACACACACACACAGGCTTCCCACTCCCGTATTCTACTTACATATTCTGGCTTCTCACTCTCATAATCACTTTCTCTGTCTCACACACACTCACCAGTCTCTCAGTCCCATGCTTGTTCTCTCCACATGCACAGGCTTCTCATTCCCATAATCACTTTCTTTTTCTCACACACACACACACACACACCAGTCACCTGATCTCTCTCATGCATACACACACTCACAGGCTTCCCACTCCCATGTTCTCTTTCAGATATACAGGCTTCTCACTCCCATGCTGTGTCTCACACACACCCAGGTTTCTCACTCCCATGCTCACTCTTCACATGCACAGGCTTCTCATTCCCATAATCACTTTCTCTCTCTCACACACATACATACACATACACACAAACACACACCAGTCACCTGATCTCTCTCTCATGCATACACACACACACACACACACACACAGGCTTCCCACTTCCATGTTCTGTCTTACATATACAGGCTTCTCCCTCCCATGCTGTGTCTCACACACACCCAGGTTTCTCACTCCTATGCTCACTCTCTTCACATGCAAAGGCTTCTCATTCCCATAATCACTTTCTCTCTGTTACACACACACACACACCAATTTCTCTCTCATTTCCATGCTCACTCTCCACATGCACAGGCTTCTCATTCCCTGAATCACATTCTTTCTCTCACATTCACACACACCAGTCTCTTTCTCTCACACACATCATCACCTCACCAACCAGTCTCTCTCATACATGCACACACACACAGGCTTCCCACTCCCATGCTCTCTCTCACATAATCAGGCTTCTCACTCCCATGCTTTCTTTCACACACCCCCCCCCCCCCCCAACACCAGGCTTCTTACGCCCATGCTTTTTCCCATACCCAGATTTCTCACTTCCATGCTTTTTCTCTCAGTCACCTCAGTCACCTCCCTGAGCAGTCACTTTCATTGTCTCTCACATATACACACACATCAGCTCTCTGACCAGTTTCTCTCAATCACACACATGCTCTCAATCACACGCTGGCTGGCTGCTTCTCTCTCTTTCTCTCACTCACTTCCTCTTCCCTCCCCCCCCCCCCCCCCAGCACAAATGGTAGCTGCAGCAGCCTCCTCCTCCAGCCCCCGCAGACCAAGAAAGAAGAATCCCATCGGCCGCAGGAGGCTCAAGCTGCTGTCTCCTTTCCTGATTACCGGCTGCTTCAATTGCTTGGGGCCGATGCTGCTGCCACCACTGCTACTTTTACACGCGGCACGGCTCTTTCTCCTTCCCGCGCACCACGTATCACTTCCTGTTCTGGGTCGGGGGGGGGGGGGGGCAGGTGCGGGAAGAAGAAAAGGCCAGCCATGGGTGCCACAGCTTTACTGCTAAAACTCGCAGTAAACACTGGTAATATGTTGGAAGAATCCGGCACTTATATTAATATATATCTCTCAACCAGACCTCATACACTTTAACCAGAGCTATAAATCATACTGCTCTGGGTAGATACCACATATTTTGGAAAACTTTATGTGCGTTGTGGTTTTAATCATTGGTCATTGGTTGTGAAGCTCAATTACATTGCATTCTTCATTTTTCATTTTTTTCTTTTTTTCTTTTTTGTAATGAATTATTTTTAGAGGAAATATAACCTACTGTGGACAGTACTTATCTTAAATGTCACTTGTTGTTATATAGGAAGTACTTATCTTGAATAACGTTTACAGCTGAATGTCTTAAACTTTAAACCGGAACGCCGGAGTGATAGAAACAACTACGCCCGACGCGGCTCGCGTTTCTTTTTTTGCTTCTTACAGCCTACAAATCAGCTGGTTCTCCATCTTGTCCTGTTAATCCGGCGGCCTTTTAAACGACTCAAAAATACTACCCCAACCAATCGGAGCAGTCCAGGTTCCGACAGTCATCATACGTCATGACGTTATACCCACCTTCAACTTACCCTTCCCCCTTTCCAACCCCCCCACCCCTCAGCCCCTCCCTTTCATCCCTCCTTTCATTTAAGTCATAACTGAATGATCACCTAGTTTTTGTAAATATCACCATGTTTCTGTAAATATTGATACTATTATGTAACATAGTTATAGTTATAATTTACCTTGTTATGCTGTTAATGTTACAATGTGATATAGTTACATAGTAATGTATTTACATTCTTCCTTGTTACAATGTAAAATAGGGCAGTCCCCGCCCTATTCTCTGTTTCCTGTAAACCGATGTGATATTTCGATCGAATGTCGGTATATTAAATAAATAAATAAATAAATAAATAAATAAATAAATAAATACACAATCATACATTAACCTAATGTGGTCCAATCAATAGCCTCGTTCATCCCCTTGGTTAACGTATGATTGTGTATAACGTCATGACGTATGATGACTGTCGGAACCTGGACTGCTCCGATTGGTTGGGGTAGTATTTTTGAGTCGGTTTAAAAGGCCGCCGGATTAACAGGACAAGATGGAGGACCAGCTGATTTGTAGGCTGTAAGAAGCAAAAAAAGAAACGCGAGCCGCGTCGGGCGTAGTTGTTTCTATCACTCCGGTGTTCCGGTTTAAAGTTTAAGACATTCAGCTGTAAACGTTATTCAAGATAAGTACTTCCTATATAACAACAAGTGACATTTAAGATAAGTACTGTCCACAGTAGGTTATATTTCCTCTAAAAATAATTCATTACAAAAAAGAAAAAAAGAAAAAAATGAAAAATGAAGAATGCAATGTAATTGAGCTTCACAACCAATGACCAATGATTAAAACCACAACGCACATAAAGTTTTCCAAGATATGTGGTATCTACCCAGAGCAGTATGATTTATAGCTCTGGTTAAAGTGTATGAGGTCTGGTTGAGAGGTATATATTAATATAAGTGCCGGATTCTTCCAACATATTACCAGTGTTTACTGCGAGTTTGAATGAATGATACACATGGTTGGAGCAGTTGTTTTGAATATTTACAGCTTTACTGCTAGCACCGTTGCCGTTCCCACTGGGCTTGAACGTGCTGATAGCCCGGCGGCAACGGCAGCAGGGAAGGAAGAGCAGCGGGAGAGACCGGGAGCACGCGACACACCTGCCGGTGGCTTGGCGACACACTAGTGTGTCGCGACACACCAGTTGAGAAGCGCTGGGATAATCTGTCTTGTACTTCAGGGCGAAGGTCAGAAGACTTGAGCCAGGCCCATCGTCTTGCCGAGATAGCAGCCGCAGATACGCTGGTAGCAGTGTCAAAGATATCGTAAGATGATCTGATCTCATGCTTGCCTGCCTCAAAACCCTTGTTTACTAGGGTTTGGAGTTGATCTTGAAATTGCTGAGGCAGGGAGTCTGTTAAGTCTTGTATCTGCTTAAATAAGACCCTATTATGTTGGGTCATATAGAGCTGATAAGCGGCAATTCTGGAGATGAGCATTGATCCCTGGAAGACATGGCGACCAATGGCATCTAGAAATTTCTGTTCCTTGCCTGGAAGAAAGGAAGTGTGAGGTTTTGGTCTCCTTGCTCTTTTCTGGGCAGATTCTACAACCACAGATTTGTGATCCAATTGAGGTTTGTGAAATCCTGGAGCTGACTGAACAAGATAGGTGGTGTCAGCTTTCCTGTGGACTGGAGCAACACAGCCAGGATGTTCCCAGTTCTTTTTGAGGAGATCCAGAAGAACCTGGTGGATAGGGATGGAGGTAATTTCCTTGGGAGCATCCAGGAATTGTAGCAACTCCATCATTTGATGCCGATCGTCCTGTTTGGTCTGTAATTGGAAAGGAACCAATTCAGACATCTCCTTCACAAAATTTATAAAGGAAAGGTCCTCTGGAGGAGAATGTTTTCTACTTGCAGTAGGTGAAGGTGGTGAAGGTAAGTCATCGGTGTCTGGTGAAGAATCATCAGTCCATGTATCGTAGGGATCAGCACCTCTAGGGGCTAGAGGAGGACGGGGCGGTAGGATCCCTGAAGGTCCTGGTCTAGGCTCCAAAGGAATTGAAGGAATAACTGGAGACACCAATGAAGGCATCGAAGGCACCGGCGCAGGCATCGAGGGCATCGATGGATGGCTCGGTGGGGCCGACGGACGTATCGGCACTGATGGGTGCATCGGTGGCATCGATGGATGTGTCGGCATCGATGGCTGAGGCATCGGCAGAACTCCTGATGGAGGGATGGGGAACGGTGTTTCTCCTCCCAATGACAAAGCAAGCGGGGAGTGCACTGGAGCCATCAGTGACCCAGGGTCCATCGGTGGAAAAGCGGCCATGAGCACGTCCATCCTCGAGAGCAGCGGTGCCAACGCTGCTGGAACTGGGTCGATGGTCGGTTCCGCAATCGGTACCGGTGCCGGAGGAACCTGGAGTTGATGCATCGCCTTGTCGATGGCCTCCTGAACCATCCGATCCAGTTCTTCTCGGAGACCTGGAGCAAGCAGCCCCGGCTCCGGAACAGAAGAAGGAGGCAGATGCATAGCCAGAGGGACCACCGTTAAAGGCGGAGTCGCGGCTCCCGATACCCTGTTGGGTGAGGGTTGCCTCGGTGACCCTGTTGCCGAAAAGGTCGGTGCCTTTTCTGGATGGGGTTTCTTCGATGGCGGCTCGGATGATGGCGAGGTCGATGATTTCGCTCCCTCGATGGTCCGAGACTTTCGATGCCGGTGGCGATGTTTATCTCTACTATGCCCACGGTCTTGAGGGGGAGTAGAGGGTGTTGAAGGCCGAGAAGTCGTCGATGCCGGACAGTCACTGGCCGGAGGTCGATGCTGGTGCGAAGTCGACGGTGCCGGTTCTGACGACGTCGATGCAATAGATGGCGTCGGGGTTTGAGCACGGAAGAGAAGTTCCATCTTCTCCATTCTAGCCTTGCGACCTTTTGGTGTCATTAGGGCACATTTGGTGCAGGTTAGGACATCATGCTCACTTCCAAGACACATTACACGGACTTTGTGAGGATCTGTGATGGACATGGTGCGATTACAGTCCGGGCACCGGCGGATCCTCGACACCATGGCTATGAAACAATTGAGCCGCGGTACGGTTGACCGCCAGTAGGCCGCGAGGGCCAAACTTGACGGTAATCAATGGAAAACAGGTAAAAACTTACTGGAGTACCGTGGCTTGAAAAAAGTTGAAGGAGGGACCCCTGTGGGGCAAATTAAATTTTAGTAATTCCGTGAGGAAAATTCCTGTCAGGAATCTCTACAGAGCTCCTTAACCGCGTGGCTACTGCTGCGCGGAAAAAAGAAGACTGAAGGGGGACCCCTGCTGGCTGCAGGGTTAGTGCCATGCTGGGCATGCCCAGTAGGGGCCAGTCAAAGTTCTGGAAACTTTGTCAAAAGTGTTCCATGATTGGGCTCCATCCTGTGATGTCACCCATATGTCTGGACTACCATCCTGCTTGTTCTGTGAGAAAGTCTGATATCTCTCAATTAAGGAAGATGGAACATTTAGAAAATTCTCTTCGTTATTTAAATCTTCAAATTCTGAATTTTCCTCAATCTAATCTAATTTCACCTATTGATATGTTTAAAAAATACACACTAGAAATTCTTAACATACCTGTGCAAGCTTCACCTACTATTGCTAAACTTTATTTGATAAAGTCTTCACAAGTTAATATATCTGGCCAACTCCAAAATATGTATCCTGACTACTCAAATATTGGAAAATTCTACAGAAGTGTCTGTTTCTCAACATGGGACTTTATTTATTTCTTTTGTTTTCTCTCAAGACAGAGACTTTGTTCTCAGAGCTTTTTTTCGCCACAGATTGTCTTCTTTTTATGGTCAACGAGTCTGGATTTATCCAGACATTTCTCGTACTACCCAAGAATGTCGTAAAAGATTTCTTAGTATGGGTTCTGAAACTGTAGCACTAGGCACAAAGTTTATTCTTAGATTTCCTTATAAATGTGTAATTTATCATTTGTGATCGAGATGTGTTTACTTTGATCCTGATCAGTTACATCTCTGTCTCAATGCACATGCCCAAACTGATTCTGCTTAACTATATAGAATTTCGTTGGACATAGGATATGTACTCAATGCTGTCTCTTTTTTTCTTATTTTATTTTCATTTTTGAAGCATTAATGTATTGCTCCTTTTCTTCCTCCTTGAGTCTCCTTTATTTCTTATTATTTTTCATGAGACTTTAGTTTATGCTCATATTATATTCTTTTCCATTCTTTACTACCTTTTTATTTGTATTTTATTAATTTAAATGGTTGTAAACTTTGTCTCGTTTATTTCTTGCAAGTTTTCACTTGTATGTATTTTGAAATTTCAATAAATAAAAAGTAAAAAAAACCCTAGCTATTCAGCAAAGATGCACAAAAGATAGCCAGTGCACACAGAAGATGAAGCCTCCATGGATATGCCATTAACATCCTGTGCTCCACCCACTCTTGAAGCACTCCTTCACAAGGAGTTATTCACCCACACACTTACATAGGTTTTAGTCACTTCCCAAAGGTCTCTGCCTCAGAATCTTGCCAGGCCTCTCTTTTTGCCTTGTAACTCCCATTCTGTTCTGTGCGAGAAAATTTGAGCAAATTCTTTTCTTTTCTTTTTCTTTCCTGCATAACTACAGCTGCCGAGCTGTGCCACCTTCTGACTTTTCATTCTTTCAGATTCCCTTCACATGGAATAAAATTAATAAAGTGCCAGAAGAGCTCCCATGTTAGATGTCTTCCTAGCCAGAAAACTATTGTGAAGGCCTCTGAAGACCAACTCCAGCCTATTCCCTGGTGCTATACCAGCCTTAAATCTGCTGTTGGCTAGAGGATTTTCAGAAGCCTTGTGGGCATGTCACACCGTGAGTCACAGACTAGCTCTTACTCTCACACACCTAAGAACATAAGACATGCCATGCTGCATCTTGTATCCGACAGTGGCAATCCAGGTCACTTGATCCTAACAGGCACTTCTGAAACGAAGTGTGTGGACAATGAGAAACCTTTCTATAGCACAGTAACATTTTATTTATTTATTTATTTATTTAACTTCTTTTACTATACCGACACTCAAGACCAGGTCTTATCGTACCGGTTTACATTAGAACAAGGGGAAAAATCAATTAACGTATAAGTGGAAAAGAGAAGTTACATTAAAACAGGGAGAGTAAAAACATGGATGTCGGAAGATAGGACAGAATTAAGTAATTGAACAATAAGTTAACAAAATTACAAACTATAAATTAACATAAAACAATAAATTAATAATACAGAAAACATGGATTATAATCAGCGGAAATATACATGGAAATATATATATATGGAATATATACAGCTGGAATATACATGTTATGTCAGATGGGAGGAGTGGCGGGGGTGAGGGAAAAGGGTGGGTTGAGGTTGCGAGTGGAAAAGGGAAAAAAGAGAAAAAGTTTGGGAGTGCGGGGAGGGAGAAGGGTGGGTTGGAGGGTGAGAGAGAGTTGGTTAATATGGAATCCTTCAACGATAGGCTTGTGTGAACAGCCAGGTTTTAAGTTTTTTTCTGAAGGTTAAATGGCATTGTTCCTGGCGTAAGTCTTGAGGAAGCGAATTCCAATGTAGGGGACCTGCTGTTGAAAAAGCTCGCTTGTGGATGGAGTTGTGAACTGATGATTTGTTGGGAGGGGCCTTGAGCTTACTTTTGTAGGCAGTTCTTATTGGTCTTGAAGATGTAAGTAGTTCCAGAGGGAAGGTGAGTTGGAGAGAGGATTGTTGGTAGACCGATTTGTGGATGATAGTGAGAGCTTTGAACAGTATTCTATGTTGAATAGGAAGCCAATGTAAGATTTTTAGGATAGGTGTGATGTGGTCCTTGCGCCGTGTGTTTGTAAGGATCCTGGCTGCTGCGTTTTGCAGCATCTGTAGAGGTTTGGTCGAAGAGGCGGGGAGACCGAGTAGAAGAGCGTTGCAATAGTCAATCTTTGAAAACAGTATTGCTTGAAGCACAGAACGGAAATCCTGGAAGTGTAAGAGCGGTCTTAGATGCTTCAGGACCTGTAGCTTGAAGAAACATTCTTTAGTTGTAGCGTTAATGAATTTTTTGAAATTCATTCTGGAGTCAAGGGTGGCCCCAAGGTCTCTGACATGGCTTGCTAGTGGGGTTATTGTGTTATTAGTGAAGGGGTGGTTATCGCTAGGGGAGATAACCAGGAGTTCCGTTTTGGACGTATTTAGGACCAGGTTGAGATTCGTGAGAAGCTGGTTGATGGCATGTAGGCAGTCGTTCCAGAAATTTAGAGTTGAGGAGATGGGGTCCGAGATGGGGATTATGATTTGCACATCGTCTGCGTATATAAAATGGATGAGGTTGAGGCTATTGAGCAGCTGGCATAAAGGAAGTAGGTATATGTTAAACAGGGTAGGGGACAGAGAAGAGCCCTGTGGTACTCCTTGTTTTGATGGGACGGGGTGGGATTCTTTGTCGTTTATTTTAACTTTGTAGTGCCTGTTGTTCAGAAAGGATTTAAACCAGAGCAGTGCAGAGCCAGAGATGCCTATTTCCATTAGACGGCTGATGAGGATGTCGTGATTTACCGTGTCAAACGCCGCAGAAATATCGAGTAGGGCTAGGAGGTAAGATTGTCCCTTGTCAAGGCCCATCAGGATGGTGTCCGTTAAAGAAAGAAGGAGGGATTCTGTGTTTAGGCGTTTCCTGAAACCGAATTGAGAAGGGTATAAGATATTGTGGGAGTCCAAGTAGTCGGTGAGACGGAAGTTGACAAGTTTTTCCATTATTTTAGCTATAAAAGGTAGGTTTGCGATGGGGCGGAAATTTGCTGGGTTGGCTGGGTCCAGATTGGGTTTTTTTAGTAAGGGTTTCAGCGAAGCAATTTTTAAGGAGTCAGGGACAGATCCTTGATTGAGGGAACAATTTATGATGTCTGCCAGAGATCTGGCAATGGTGTTGGGAATGGTGAGGAGAAGTTTGGTTGGTATTTGGTCTAGAGGGTAAATGACAGCAGATAAAGACCAGCTGTATATAGGGTTATAACTGACACTCCATGTGGGTTACCCTAATGCATTTCTAGAAACATAAAGCATTCATACCGCTACTGTTTGGGCTAAAGATGTGCATTAGAGATACTGAAACTGTTTCTTTTAGAAATGCATAGATACCTCTGAGAGAGAGAGAGAGAGAGGAAGGAAAGCAAGGCAGGAGGGTGTGAGAGCCTTAGAGGGACTGCTGCAGTCTTATCTCCTTCCGGTATCACAACCAGAATCAGAGAAGCAGACATGAGCGACAAGCAGAAGAAATCCAACTTCAGAAAATTCAGTGAGTATTTAAAAAGATTCTTCTGATTAAATTTCTTTTTGGACAATGGAAGTTTATTCTCACCCATTCCTAGTTCTGAAGGATTTGTAGGGAGGAATAATTTTATCCCCATCCCTAATGCAGAGAGATTTCTGGAGAAGGATTATTTTCCTACTATTGCTTGGGTGGAGGGATCATTCTTGAGGAATTATCTTCATTTCTTGGGGCTGTCTTCTGTTTCACTCAGCAGTTCTCACAGTGAAGCTTTCCTGTTCTAGCAATTAAATGACACACCCAGGACAGCACCACAACTACAATATGTGCCTCACTCAGGGACTTTCAGAACAGTATAAGAAACTTGCATATTGTCAGTGTATGTGTGGTTGCTAGCAAATGGTATTTTAGGAAGAGGCATACCTGAAGAGGATGGTTGGCTGCATCAAGGCTGAGCCAAGGTTGGTAAAATCAGCATTAGCTTGGGAGGTGTCTCGGCATGCAGCTGTAACACTAAACAAAGCTCAGGATCAGCAATCCAGGAAAGAGGTATGGAGCAGAAACATTGGAGCAGGACTGGATGCAGTGCAGGAACACTGAAGCAGAACTATAGAGCTAAATGTAGCACAGAAACAAGGCCAGATGAGCAGAGCTTCCAGAGGACATATCCCAGGAGTCTGTTATACCAGTTAAGGTGCGCCTCTACTACTACTACTAATCACTTCTATAGTGCTACTTGATGTATGCAGTGCTATATAAAACCACGTAAGAGGATTCCTTCTCCATAGAGCTTATAATTTAATCAAGACAAGCATACATGTCTGTTGCTCTCCTTACATACTGTCAATAATCAGGAAACACCCTGTGCTAAACCAATGGGACCTTCTGAGATCATATCTAACTACCCAGTAAGCAAAGGATAAATGTCCCCTGGCCTTTCCCTACCTCTGTGGCTCTTCTGGATCTTCCCTGCCTCCGTCTTTTAGTGTCGCAAGTTAAAGCCCTATCAATCCTGACAGTATGGCTAGGTGCCTATGCAGCTGAGAGTTCACCTCTGAGGAGATGAATGGAGGAAAACAGGGAGGGGATGTGGTGGAACAAAGGCAGGGAAGATGACTACAGAGACTGCTTTGTGATCAGGTTCCAAATATTAATCTTACTAAATATGCAGAAAACCAAATGACCGCTGTAGCCCATGTTGTTAGCAAGGCCACAACAGATCTTCCCTAAGAGGGGAAATTAGTTTCTCTTTCACAGAAGCAGTGACACTTGTGGAACAAATTTCATCAATTTGCTTTGTCAGTCTCTTGCAAACTTTAAAATAAACTGATCAGGGTAAACCCCCACCCCCTAAGAAGGCACTGGCTATTAATGAGTCCCCAAATGTGGGTAGCAGAACGGAGCATCAGATAAGAACATGGTTGATGTCAGCACAGAAGGATCATTTGGCCCACCCAACCTGCACAGTTGCCTCTGACTCCACTTTTCTAGCTCTGATTATCACCCTTTCTTGCTCTTTTCATCACCTTCTGCACTAAAGAGATCTCACAGCTGTCAGCTGTACAAGCTTGACTGTCTGCAGGTGGATGTGCCTTAACCTTATTTTCTGTTAGCTGGGAAGTAGAGCATAATTAAGCTCTGGAATTCATTGCCAGAGGATGTGGAGAATGCTATTAATGTAGCTGCATTTAAAAAAAGGTTTGGTCAAGTTTCTGGAGGAAAAGTTCATCAACCATTATCAAGGCGATCCGGGAAACTACAGACCGGTTAGCCTGACTTCAGTGCCAGGAAAAATAGTGGAAAGTGTTCTAAACATCAAAATCACAGAACATATAGAAAAACATGGTTTAATGGAACAAAGTCAGCATGGCTTTACCCAGGGCAAGTCTTGCCTCACAAATCTGCTTCACTTTTTTGAAGGAGTTAATAAACATGTGGATAAAGGTGAACCGGTAGATATAGTATACTTGGATTTTCAGAAGGCGTTTGACAAAGTTCCTCATGAGAGGCTTCTAGGAAAAGTAAAAAGTCATGGGATAGGTGGCGATGTCCTTTCGTGGATTGCAAACTGGCTAAAAGACAGGAAACAGAGAGTAGGATTAAATGGGCAATTTTCTCAGTGGAAGGGAGTGGACAGTGGAGTGCCTCAGGGATCTGTATTGGGACCCTTACTGTTCAATATATTTATAAATGATCTGGAAAGAAATACGACGAGTGAGATAATCAAATTTGCAGATGACACAAAATTGTGCAGAGTAGTTAAATCACAAGCAGATTGTGATAAATTGCAGGAAGACCTTGTGAGACTGGAAAATTGGGCATCCAAATGGCAGATGAAATTTAATGTGGAAAAGTGCAAGGTGATGCATATAGGGAAAAATAACCCATGCTATAATTACACGATGTTGGGTTCCATATTAGGTGCTACAACCCAAGAAAGAGATCTAGGTGTCATAGTGGATAACACATTGAAATCGTCGGTTCAGTGTGCTGCGGCAGTCAAAAAAGCAAACAGAATGTTGGGAATTATTAGAAAAGGAATGATGAATAAAACGGAAAATGTCATAATGCCTCTGTATCGCTCCATGGTGAGACCGCACCTTGAATACTGTGTACAATTCTGGTCGCCGCATCTCAAAAAAGATATAATTGCGATGGAGAAGGTACAGAGAAGGGCTACCAAAATGATAAGGGGAATGGAACAACTCCCCTATGAGGAAAGACTAAAGAGATTAGGACTTTTCAGCTTGGAGAAGAGACGACTGAGGGGGGATATGATAGAGGTGTTTAAAATCATGAGAGGTCTAGAACGGGTAGATGTGAATCGGTTATTTACTCTTTCAGATAGTAGAAGGACTAGGGGACACTCCATGAAGTTAGCATGGGCACATTTAAAACTAATCGGAGAAAGTTCTTTTTTACTCAACGCACAATTAAACTCTGGAATTTGTTGCCAGAGAATGTGGTTCGTGCAGGTAGTATAGCTGTGTTTAAAAAAGGATTGGATAAGTTCTTGGAGGAGAAGTCCATTACCTGCTATTAGGTTCACTTAGAGAATAGCCACTGCCATTAGCAATGGTTACATGGAATAGACTTAGTTTTTGGGTACTTGCCAGGTTCTTATGGCCTGGATTGGCCACTGTTGGAAACAGGATGCTGGGCTTGATGGACCCTTGGTCTGACCCAGTATGGCATTTTCTTATGTTTTCTTATGTTTTCTTAAGGTAGAGTTGCAGAAATCTACTGCTTATTCTTGAAATAACCAGCTAGGAATTTATCTACCCCTTAGAATCCTGCCAGGTACTTGTGACCTGGCTTGGCCTCTATTGGAAACAGGATGCTGAGCTTGATGGACCTTTGGTCTGACTCAGTATGGCAAGTCTTATGTTCTTATGAGCCAAGCTATTCTGCTGCCCATGTTAGGGGACATTCCATCTAAAACAGTGGTTCTCAACCTTTTTTCTGTTGGGACGCACCTGATAGATGATGCTCACATGAGTGTCTCACTGAACACCTGACCATCATGGGGATAAATTTAAACATATACTCTGCATCCACAGGAATCCCATGACCCCCAATAATAGGTGCACTGCAGAATCAGGATATTTCCCCGAACAACTCACATACAAAAAAAATATTTTGATACTGGTATTATTTCAGTATCAGGAAAAAAAAAAACCTCTCTCTACTACCAGGCACATTGTAAAATACAAAACCTGAAAAAAAAAATGCTCAGCACATGTATAGCAAACCTGCATACCATAACAGCACTAACTCCGAGGACTCAAACAGCAATAGCCCTACCAATGAAAGGCAGCAGTGTACCACCAACGCATGTCCTATTGAGAAAACACAACAAATTAGACTGATACAAATGCTACATATTAATAAAATACCTCACCTCGGTTACACACACAGAACAGGCCTTCACCAAATACAGAATAAAAGATCACAAATTACGAATGTGGAGACAAACATTGGAATGGAAACTCCAAAAGCCACTCTGAGGCAGATTTTCAAAGGGTTACACGCATAAGTTATGCTTGTAACCCTTTAAAACCCCTCCTGTGCGTGCCGAGCCTATTTTGCATAGGCTCGGCGATGTGTGCAAGCCCCGGGACGCGCACATGTCCCGGGGCTTGAAAAAATGGGCGGGGAGTGGGCGGGGAGGGGTGTGGGAGTGGCCAGAGGCCTTGTCACTGCCGCTGGGCCTGGGGATCGCGTGTGAGAAGTATGCCTGAACAGAAAACCAACATGGAGAAGGAAATTCCCAGAAGCCTCTGCGTGTCTTTGGCCTGCCTGGGCTGAATGGACTGAGTGACTTTCTGAGCATGGATATCTGCTGGCAAGCTGGCACCAGACAAGTGATGTCTATTCATAGAGTCACCACAGGGGAGCTTCAGGCAATATTCTCAGGAGTTTGTAATCCACACAGTTACAGACGTGTTGATTGCCTTTACCAGTAAGAGTTTAACAGAACAAAGAAAGTCATGGGAAATGGGCTACACATCCTGGGAAGCCAATCAGGGATAGTTAGGGATGATTTAATCATGCATTTGACATCACAACTTATGTAAATGATTCTTTGGGCAGTCATGCAAGTCTAGAAACTTCCACAATATTGTATGTTATCTATAAAAGAAGCTTCCTGTATACAAGGAGATGCTGGTCAGATTGTAAGAATAAGGGCACCCAGTACCCAGCATCTCCCGAGAACACTTATATTGACTAATAAACATACATTATACTTTTTACTGAGTCTAAGTGTTCTTGTGTCCCTGGCCATAAGCACAGAGTAAGCTTTACACGTGCCGGCACTTGGCTAGCACGCACAACCTATGCCTGCCCAAAGGCAGGCGTAAATAATAAAACAAAGGTGGGGGGGGGGGATTTAGATAGGGCTGGGGGGTGGGTTAGATAGGGGAAGGGAGGGAAGGTGGGGGTGGGTGGAAGGAAAGTTTCCTCTGAGGCCGCTCCAAAATCCGAACGGGGAAAGCCATCGGGGCTCCCCTAGGGCTCGGCACATGCAAGGTGCACAAGTGTGCACCCCCTTGCGCGCGCCAACCTCAGATTTTATAACTTGCATGCAGCTGCGCGTATGTTATAAAATCGGGCGTAGATTTATGTGCGCCAGTTTGCACGCACAAATCTATGCCCGCGCGTAGGTTACAAAATCTGGCCCTCTGCATGCAGAGCATAACTGGAGAAATAGAAACAGAAATATATTTTCTCCTACACTAAGCAAAGTACAAAGATAGAAATGCACATTTTCGTAACTGACATATGTTTTTTCCATCTTATCACTCTCCTTCCATGCTCCAGTCATCCCTCATTTCTCTCAATTATTCCATTTCAATCATCCCCTCACACATTCGTGTCCAGCATTCCCAATCCCCATATCCTCTTCCCTGTGCTCCCTCTCTCCCCTGCTTAACTCTCCCTAACCCCTTCCTCCACCTCGCTGTCCAACTACCCTGATTTCCAGTTTCCCACCCCTTCCTGCTCAACAGCCCCCACATTCCTTCTCGCTTCCACTTCCCCGCCCAGCATCTCCAACCTTCTTTGCCCCACCCTCCCATAGAGTTGAAGAGAGCATCAGCAGCATCACTTCCAGGCCCAGCGGGGGGAAGATAGTTAGTGTTCCATCGGACCCAGAAGAGCAGGAGTTGGCAATGTCTCGCTTTCATCTGGGCGAATGAGGAAACAGCGTCCCACTGAACCAGAAAGAGGAGAAGGAAGCAAGATTAGCCTCCCATCAGGCCTGATAAAGGAAAAGTCAACCAACTCTCAACTAGGCTGATGAGAAGAGATCAGCTTCCTTCTGGCCCTGTGACACACCTCCTAGACCTTGTGACACACTAGTGTGTCCTGACCTACCTGTTGAGAACCACTGATTTAAAGAAATAAGACTGGGTATGACAGGCAATGATGACACAAGAATGGACATAGGGGGCAATGAACATATAGAATTGGTAATGATGAACAGGGTCAATACAGGACCAGGCACTTAGGGATGTGCACTGTTAAATTTTGTTTTTATAATGGTTCGGGAAGTAGTTATTTCGTATTTCCCTCATTTCAGAGTTAGTGTGTTAGTACACATTAAGTCCCATTAGTGCGCACTCCCTAGTTTTCTAATTTCAGAGTTAGTGCGCCCTAATAGAACTTAGAGCGCACTAACAAAAAATGTTACCAATAAGTTTAAAAGTGTCACTTGGGGAGTAGTTCGTTAGCTAGAGGTATGGTTCTGCATTCCCATTGGTCGTATCCTTCTAAAGAGACAGTAACAACCAGTTAGTGCGCCCTAAGTCCTATTAGGGCGCACAAACTCCGAAATTAGAAAACTAGGTAGTGCGCACTAATCTGACTTAATGCACACTAAGATGAAGTTAGTACACACTAAACCTGTGAATAAGAAAACTATAGTTAGTGCTCACTTACAGGACCTAGTGCGCACTAACATATATACGAAATTCCACGAAATGTCAATTTTTTTTTTCATTTCGGGGTGCTCCCGAAAAATGACGAAACAGACAATTTCATTGCCATTATCTATTTCATTTAAAACGAATGCACATCCCTACCAGGCATGGCAGTCAGTGATGATACGAGACCAGACACAGGCAGCAGTGACAATACCAAATTTAGCACAATGGAGAGCAGGATGTGATTATATAATATCAAGTATGATGGACAGTGATGATACAAAACTGGCACAGCGGAAAATTACAACATGGGACTAGGCATGATGGGCAGTGACAATACAGGACCACAAATAGTAGAAAGTGACAATTTAGGACCAGATATGATAAGCCTTGACAATATAAGATTGGGCACAGTGGACAGTGATAATACAGGACTAGACCCAGGAGGCAGGGACAATACAGGACTGGGCTCATGAGGTAGTTGTTGCGTCCGGTCTCAGACGACTTCCACCTCTGTGCCTCACCTTTCTCTCTGCTCTCCCCACTAGCCTTGGGAAGATGGCTACTGCCGCGTCTGCATGCCGCTCTCTCCGGCATCCCCGGAATGGCAATGGCAAGCCTATCCGCCATGTTTCTCCTGAGGGCCTCCTAGGGTGCGCACGCGCATGCCACCCACGTCTTTATCCACGTCATGGTGGAAACCTCGGGGGCATCCCCCTCAAGTGACATCATGCCATCCTGGTATTTAGCCTGCCCTTCGTTTGCTAACAATTCGAGTTAGCAAGGATTGGAATGCCTCCGGTCTGAGCTACTCTGCCGCTTCCGTGCTGCCGCTGGAAGCTCTCTCTGCCCTTCGGGGTATTTCTAACCTGGGTACCCGCTCCTCGGGGGCCCTTTGCTTTCTTTCAGGTACCTTTCTGGGATACCAGGTCCTCGCTCCTCAAGGGCCTGCTCTCCCTGTCTCAGTGCCTGTAATCCAACTACTTCTGCCTGCTGGGATCTCCATCTAAACAGCTATCAACTTAGTGAGTAATCTAACTTTGTCAGTCTGTCTCATCTACTGCTCAACACTGGGAACCTGCATCCGGAACTCTCTATACTATCGTGTGCTGCTACATCTATCATTGTGAGACGGGTCTCCTCTGCCGAGGGCCCCTGGACTGCTACCACTGGATCATCTCACTACTGCCTCCTCTGGTGGTATCATTCAGCTGTATAGTAAAAGACATATCTCTGTGTTTGTGTGTCTCGAGTCTAGCCTAGTACTTGGTTCCTCATGGGGCTCCTCCCCATGGGAGTGGCCATCACCACAGTACCCAAGAATTCTCTCCAATACCTCAAAACCATAACAGTAGTAATAAATCAAGGATCAAGAGGGCCACGGGATGAAGAGGCAGAGAAAGGGACAGATTTAGGCATAGAAAACATAGGCATGTTCCTAGGGCACCAAGTTCTGAAGGCACCCCAAAATTAGCACTCTCCTGCTGCTCTTTGTTTTCTGGGGGCAAAACACCCAATCCCCAAACCTCTGCCTATAGGCACCATAATTTTAAATCCAGTCCTGGGCAGAAACTGAGCCAGCAAGGGGCTAATGGGAGACAGACAGGGTGAGGGAAGGAGAATGAAGGGGCAAGGGCTGACAGAAGTCAAAGTGGCAGGTACTAATGGGGACAGAATGCTGCAATTGCTGTAATTAGAAGAAACTAACAAGCGGAAATTCAGAAAAGCCACAAACCAAAATAACACTTGTCAGCAGCAACTTTGTTGCTTCAAAAAGGAAATGTAAACTGTGCTGTGTGGCTAGCAGTCTTCTAATTCTCTATGTTTGTCTGGGCCCTTTATGTTCTGAGCACAGCATTTACCCAGAGCCTGTACAGAAATAATGGTCAACAACAAAGCTGTTAGTGAGATATTTTTACTGAACTAACTTAATACATCTTTAATCTGCTTTTGAGAATCTGTGGACACTTTAGGGAGAATGAGACAACTCTCCTTAATCTTCTCTTGCAGATTTTAACAGTTGTGAGTGCCAGTAGAAATGTTTGTGCTCTTGCAACTCTCCACATCTCGTCACCTCCCTGTCCTGTCACCCTTTTCCATTCTCCTCTATTTCTTCTCTCTATCATCTTCTGTCTCCTTCTACCTTATCGCTTCTCTTTCTTCTCCCTCTCTTTGGTCTTCTGCCCAACCTCTCCTTTCCTCTCCATCCTCCCCGCATTCCTTTCTCCTGTCCACTTTCTCTTTTCTGTCCTTTCTTCCCCCAGTTTCAAATGCTCTTTGAGAGTATGTGAGGCGGAGCTGTGACTGGGAGGCGGAGCTGAGTGTGGAGATGATGCTCTGGGACAGAGGTGGAGCTTTGAAACTTGGAGGCAGAGCCTTGAGAGGGTGGGGACAGTGTTCTGAGTCTGGAAAGCTAAGTATGGGAGAAATACGCTGGAGATTCCTATGATACCATTAATTGTGAGATCCCAGGATAGGAGATAAAGGGAATGACTGCAACAAGGAATTGCCAACTTTGGTCCTCAGGAGCCACAAACAGCCCTGGTTTTCAGGATATCCATAGTAAATATGCATGAATATATTTACATATACAGGTAGATTTTAAAAAATTGCTCGTTCGCGTACTTTTGTTTGCGCACCAGGCGCAAACAAAAGTACGCTGGATTTTATAAGATACGCGCATAGCCGCGCGTATCTTATAAAATCCAGCTCCCTTCCCCTACCTAACCCACCCCCCCGGCCCTATCTAAACCCCCCCCTACCTTTATCCATGGATTTACGCCTGCTGGAGACAGATGTAAATCCCCGCGCGCCAGCGGGCTGCTGGCGCGCCGAGACCCGACCCGGGGGCTGTTCCGGAGGGTGCGGCCACACCCCCGGGCCGGCGCCACGCCCCCGGGCCCGCCCCCAAACGCCGCACCACGCCCCCTAAACGCGGCATCACTCGGCGACGCCCCCGACACGCCCCTTTTCAGAAACCCCAGGACTTACGCGAGTCCCGGGGCTCTGCGCGCGCTGGTGGCCTATGCAAAATAGGCGCGCCGGCGCGGGAGGGCCCTGCTCGCGTAAATCCAGCCGGATTTACGCGAGCAGGGGGTTTAAAATCCACCCCATAATGATGGCAATGCATGCACATCTATTTCATGCATATTCATTGTGGGTATCCTGAAACCATGTGGCTCTTGTGGACTGGAGTTGGCCATCCCTGATCTAAACAGTTTTATGCAAAGAGCAGAAAAGGGAAAATGAGAGATACAGGGACATACTAGAGGCACAAAAGACCATTTTCAGAAAAAAAGTTTTGATTATCACAGTAATGCTACATTAAAAGTTTATAATTTTACCTTAGACTTTCTTTTCTTCTTCACCTTATTGGATTCATTAATTACAATCTCTCTCCCCTCTGCTGTGTTTTTTTTTCTTATTTTAGAGTTCTTTAAATTCAAAGGATTTGGAAGCCTAAGTAATCTTCCTAGAGCCTTCACTTTCCGGCGAGCATCTAGCGGCTCTGGTAATCTCAGTCCCTCTGAGATAAGCACCTTTGAGCAGACTCAGGATGATCTGAGTACTGTACCCAGAAGCCCATCCTATGCCAGGTCCTGTGACATGTATAGCCATATGGGCACCATGCCAAGGTGTAATTCAGACCAGGTGCGAAAAACAGTCAAGGGGCCCAAGTCCTCCAGAAATATCATGACCCCTGATATGTCTGTCGCAACCATGCCAACCATCCCAAGACCATCAACTTCTCTCACTGTCCCTGCCAGTGCAAGACAGACTGAGTGTCAGGAACATGTCAAGTCTCTGCACAAAAACCTTCTGAACCCAAATATGACTGCAGAAGGGGAACAGAAAACAGAAGTGGAGGTAGCCCCTGCAGAAAACCTCAAACAAGCAGGAAGCATGGAGGCAGCCCCTGCAGGAAACCTTGCAAAATCTACACCCATATCAGAGATAGCCAGCAGTCTCATCCCTGTGGAAGCAGAACCAGCCCTGCTTGCTATTGACACTGATCACCAAGGTGAAGATGAGAGAGAGAAACAGCAAGCTCCCAGAAGTAGTAGGCAACCTATGTCTATGCAGCCCCAACAAAGCAGGTGAGTTTGTGGTAGGCAGACCCCAGTCAGCTGACAGAGAATATCTATTAGGAAATAATTCATTTGGTGCTGCCTTAAATGCAGATCCCTCTCCACTCTCATGAGCACTGTGCCACTTGTGTTTAGCTGTCTTTTCTCTGCGTCAGGTTGGAAGCTCCTGCAGTACAAACTACTCTAGGGATGTTATCTTGATGCTGGTTTGTTAAAACATAAGATGATAAACTTTCCATGACTTACAATGTACTGCAGGTATAAACAAACAAGTAACTTCTATAAAGGTTGCAAACATGATTAGGACAAAGCTTAAATCCAGACCATTTATCCAGCCCAGGTCATTTTTCACAGTAATTCCTTTACATGGACAGACATAGTGAATACTTGCAGCACAACTTCTACTTATAAGATTAACACAGAGTTTCAGTACTGTCATAAGAAGATAAGAAATGCCATGCTGGGTCAGAGCAAGGTCCATTCAGCTCAATATCCTGTGTCTGAGAGTAACTAGTCCGGGTCACAAGTACCCAGCAGAGAAGATCTATTTCTTGTTACTCACTTCCAGGGATAGCAATTCCTTTCCATAGTCTACCTGGCTAATGTTACAGTCGCCGGCCGCAGCAATCCGTGACCATGACCGGCCATTCACCCACGGCGTCGGGCCCTTCCTGGGACGGCTGCAGGAGCCGGCAGCCGTCGCTGAGATTTCTTCGCGGCATGCCGAATCCAGACCTTGCCTTGGTATCTTGACTCTTGGTCCTGATCCTTGAGTTCTCGGTCTGTAGCCTGCTCGTCTGGTTCCTGTTTGTCTTGGTCCTTGCTCCTGGTTTCCCCTCGTTGGACGATTTCTTCTGGCTTCGAATCCTGGACCGGCTTCCGACCATTCTCTGGCTCCGACCCCTGGACCGGCTTCCGACCATTCTTCTGGCTTCGACCCCTGGACCAAAATCCGTCCAGTCTTCTGGCTTAGTCCCTTGGACCGACTTTGGACCCTTCTCTGAAGAGCCACACTTGAATCTACTTCAACCTGCTGGAGGCGCCAGCCATCTGGACTACACGACTTGCAGGAGGCGCCTGCATCCAGATCTTCTTCGATCTCCAGGGAGTCTCCTAAGTCCCAGTGGCCAGGTTCCTACGGGCTCCTCCTGGGGGAATCACGAGCTTCCAGGGTGAAGCCTTCATTTCCACTTATACATAACCAGGCCTCACCTTCCGACGGTAGGGACCTAGAGAGTTTACTCTCCTAGGTAGCGCTGACTCTACCTCGGACCTAAGGTTCACTGCCAGATCCATAACAGAATACCAAGGCCATGGACCCGGTAGAGGCCTCTGATCTGCAAGTCCATCCAGGTCTCACCCAATGGATGTTGGAGCAACAGCAGATATCGGAGTCCTTGGCATTTTCCATCGGTCAACTCCACACTCGCCTGGATGCAGTGGTCACGGCTCAAACCAGTCCTCCACCAACACTGACAGCATCTGTAATACAGACGTACCCCCATCCAGTAATTCCTTTACCAGCACTTTACCAGTTACTCCGGTGAACCTCGTTTGTGTCTGGGGTTTCTCGACCAATGCAACATGCACTTCCATCTTCAAGCTACTCTCTTTCCAGATGATTTGACGAAGACGACGTACATCTTGTCCCTGTTAGAAGGCAAGGCATTGGCGTGGGCCTCTCCGCTGTGGCATCGTTCAGATCCAGTTCTACAGGATTTTCCTCAGTTTTTGCAGTTATTCAAAACTGTGTTTGAGGAACCCGGTAAAGAGGCAGCCGCGGGAGTCGAGCTGCTTCATATCCGTCAAGGAGGACGTACGCTCACTGACTATACGATTGAATTCAGAACTTTAGCCTCTGAACTTCATTGGGAGGAACGCGTTCTTCGGACCATCTTTCTTGAAGGACTATCCGCTAAAATTAAGGACGAGCTGGCAGCTCGGGAACTCCCTTCTTCATTGAACGCCCTCATTGAACTGGCAACTAAGATTAACCACCGTCTGCAAGAAAGGGTTCGTGAGACTCTGGATTTGAGTGGGCATAGGACAGCCACTTGTTCTCCACATGCTTCTTCTTCTCCAGTTCCCCATACTTCACCCTTCTCTGAAGGAACTACGGAAGAACCTAGGCTGTTAGGACATGGTCCTCTCTCCCCAGAAGAGCGACAAAGGCGTTGCAAGGCCGGCCTTTGCCTATATTGTGGAGGCTCAAGTCATTTCATTGCTGGCTGTTCTTTACGTCCCGGGAAAATACAAAGTCTAGGGACCTCTGGGGGAATAACCCTAGGCATCACTTCACCAGCTCTTCCACTTTCATTGCCGGTTACCTTTTGCCTCGGAGATCAGAAATTCACCTCGCTGGCTCTAGTAGATTCTGGAGCCGGAGGAAATTTCATCTTGCAAGATATTGTGAAACAATTGCTTATTCCTATCCGTCCATGCCCAAGACTGCTGACCGTCTCTTCTATCCACGGAGACCCCTTACCAGGAAGAATTACACACCAATCGGTTCCCCTGGATTGCTTCATTGCACCTAACCACACGGAACAAATCTCTCTATATGTCATCCAGAAAGCTATCCATCCAGTTGTTCTCGGTATCCCCTGGCTGCAACGCCATAACCCACAAATCGACTGGACATCTTTGAAAGTAACTCATTGGGGTGCCGCATGCCAAGGAAACTGCCTTAAAGAAACAACCTCTGCCTGTAGCTATTTGTGCACCTCTATCGTGGAGGGATTGCCAGCTCACTACAATCAGTTTGCAGATGTATTTTCCAAGAAAGCTGCGGACATTTTGCCTCCGCATCGAGAATTTGACTGTGCCATGAATTTAGGCCCTGGAATCACCCTGCCTCGTGAAAGAGTTTATCCCTTATCCGTCCCAGAGATGCAGGCTATGGCTGAATATATTCAGGACAATCTCAAGAAAGGATTTATCAGACAATCAAAATCCCCAGCCGGGGCTGGTTTTTTCTTTGTTGGGAAAAAGGACGAGACTTGCAACCCTGTATCGATTTTCGGGGGCTTAATGCTATTACTATTAAGGACCACTATCCATTGCCATTAATAGCCGAACTCTTTGACTGCTTACAGGGAGCCAGGGTTTTTCAAAATTGGACCTACGAGGTGCATACAATTTGATCAGGATACGAGAGGGCGTTGAGTGGAAGACGGCTTTTAACACCAGGGACGGCCATTATGAATATCTCGTCATGCCGTTCGGTCTAACTAATGCTCCTGCAGTCTTCCAGCACTTTATTAATGAAATCTTTCGAGACTTGCTCTATGTATGCATGGTAGTCTACCTGGACGACATATTAATTTTCTCTCGGGATTTACAGATGCATCGACAACATGTGTTACAAGTTTTGCAACGTTTAAGAGAGAATAGACTCTTTGCCAAGGTTGAAAAATGCGTCTTCGAAAAATAATCTCTGACCTTCTTGGGGTACATTATTTCCAATCTGGGCTTTCAAATGGATCCTTCCAAGCTAAAATGCATCCAAGAATGGCCGCAGCCTACTGGGTTAAATGCGCTCCAACGCTTCCTGGGGTTTGCCAACTACTATCGTAGTTTCATCCGGAACTTTTCCAAACTGGCTGCTCCCCTCACTGCTTTAACTCGTAAGGGGGCGGACATCAAGGCATGGCCTGTGGAAGCTGAAGAAGCGTTCCGGGATCTCAAGAAGTCCTCCCTGCAGAAACCTTGCCTTTGGCATCCGGATCCTAGACGTCCATTTATGGTAGAAGTAGACGCCTCCGCTGTTGGAGTAGGAGCCGTGCTCAGCCAAAATGACACATCTGGAACATCTCACCCATGCTCCTACTTTTCTAGGAAATTCTCTCCAGCTGAACATAACTACTCAATTGGAGACAAAGAGCTCCTAGCCATTAAGCTTGCACTAGAGGAATGGCGTCAATGGCTTGAGGGAGCACAACATCGTATAACCATTTTTACGGACCATAAGAACCTAATATATCTTCAAGAAGCCCAACTTCTTAACCCGCTCCAAGCTCGATGGGCGCTCTTCTCACGTTTTAATTTCGAGCTCCGCTATTGACCCGCTAGTAAGAACATTAAAGCAGATGCCTTGTCCCGTTCTTTCTCCGCAGAAGACTCGGAAGAGCCCATTCAACATATCATTGACCCAGCTCGTATCATCCTCTCTGCTACCTTTACGGTACCACCCAGGAAAACGGTGGTACCAAAGAGGCTCCATAGGAAGATGCTAGTCTGGGCACACGACTCCCAGTTGGCTGGACATCCAGGACGTGACCGGACTCTGAATCTTCTTCGGCAATATTATTGGTGGCCTGAGATGCACAAGGATGTTCGAGCGTATGTTGACTCTTGCACAAATTGCGCCCAACATAAAATTCCTACAGGGAAAACTTGGGGTCGCTTACAACCGCTTCCTACGCCTACGAAGCCATGGACTCACATTTCCACAGATTTCGTCATAGATCTCCCACCCTCTAAGGGCAATACTGTAATATGGGTTGTTGTAGACCAATTCTTCAAAATGGCCCACTTCACCCCGCTACCCTCCCTCCCGTCTGCTCCCCGCCTGGCCCAACTGTTCATGTCTCATATTTTTCACCTCCAAGGCCTGCCACAGCACATTGCATCTGATCATGGCCCGCAATTCACGGCCCGATATTGGTCCAATCTCTGCAAGAAGTTTCGTATTTCTCTGGACTTTACAACAGCGTTCCATCCACAAGCCAACGGTCAAGCGGAACGGACTAATAGTACCTTGAAACAATTTCTACGTTTATATGTTAACACCCGTCAGGATGATTGGACAGCGCTTCTTCCTTGGGCTGAGTTTTCCCACAACTCTCATGCCTGCACTTCAACTGGGGCTTTTCCGTTTCAGATTGTTTTTGGTCGCCAACCCCGGCCACCGTTACCTCTGCCATTGCCTGTTCCCTCACCTGCAGCATAGCTAACGGCAGCACAATTGAAAAGACTTTGGGTGCATACTCGGCAAATGTTACTATGGGCGGCTCGTACAGCGAAAGAATTTGCAGACAAGCACCAAAGACCAGCTCCTTGTTTCCCCCCAAGAGAAAAGGTGTGGCTTAGCACCAGGCATATTCATCTACGGGTTCCATCCATGCGACTTGCTCCTCGCTACATTGGTCCTTTCCCGGTGCTGCGGCAGCTGGGCCCAGTGACCTATCAACTTCGTCTGTCTGCCACATTACGAATCCACAATTCTTTCCACGTGTCTCTTTTGAAGCCCTTGGTTCTTACTTGGCCTACTCGAAAGGTGCCTGCTGCTCCGCCACCCACAGCGGAGGAAGGTCCTATATACCAGGTTCGTGAAGTTCTCGATGTCCGGAGACGTGGCAGAAAGTGGGAGTATCTCCTAGCTTGGGAAGGATTTGGGCCTGAGGAAAATTCCTGGGAACCTGCTCAGAATATTCTGGACAAGAACCTTCCACACAATTTTCATCTGGATCACCCAGGAAAGCCCAAGCCTTCTAGGGGGAGACCCAAAGGAGGGGGTACTGTTATAGTCGCCGGCCGCGG
>NW_021821088.1:0-109445 GCF_901001135.1 Rhinatrema bivittatum | reverse complement strand
CCTCAGCCCCGTGCTCTCGCCTCCAACTAAAAACAAGGCGCTTTGACATTCCAACAAGACACCATTAGGTCTACATGGGGAGGTCCCCGCCATTTGGCAAATAATCCCATACCTTGGCACCTGTCACTGCAACAAATGCTGAATCTGCTCCTGCAACTTCAGAATGGAGATGTCCACCTTGTCGACTAGGGTGTCAAACCAAACCCCCAGATACTCCAGGGACTGCGTCGGTAACAGGCGACTCTTTGCTACATACACCACCCAATCGAACGATTTTAGTATTTCTAGAACCCTTTGAACCGCCTGGCGACAAAGGGCCTCTGACTTCGCTCTGATAAGCCAGTCATCCGGATGCACCAGAATCCCCTCCTTCTGGAGAGCTGCCGCCACCACCACCATCACTTTGGTGAAGGTGCGTGGCGCCACGGCTAACCCAAAAGGGAGGGCCTGAAACTGAAAATGCTGTCCAAGAACCATGAATCTCAGAACACACTGCAAGGCTTGATGAATGGGGATGTGCAGATAGGCCTCTGTCAAATCCAGGGAGGCCAGAAGCTCCCCTTTGCAAACTGCCGCCACCATTGACCTGAGGGTTTTCCTTCTGAAATGTGGGACTTTGAGTGCAGCATTCACCTTCTTCAGATCTAAAATCGGGTGAAAGGTCCCCTCCTTCTTGGGACCACAAAATAAATGGAATACCATCCCCTGCGAAGCTCTTCGTGGGGAACCGGAACCACGCCCTTAGGAGATGCAGACGGTTTAACGTATCTCGAACCGCTACACGTTTCTCTAATGAACCACACGGGGAGATTAGGAACAAATCGCGGATGGGATGAGCAAATTCTAACATGTAACCATCCCTTACCACACTGAGAACCCACTGATCCTGAGTGATACTGGCCCACTCCTCATAAAACATCACCAGGCAACCTCCTATAGTGGGAATGACAGAGTGGACCAGCCTCGCCTCATTGCGGGGATTTAATACTGGAAGTACCCCCCCTCTGTGGCTCCTCGGAAGGGCCTTGAGCCCCCCAAAAGGATTGGTCTCCAGATGATAAGAGGACTGCCTTTGGGGCCCGGAAACAGATCTTGATGGCCACGACCTGCTATCAAGCTGAAAACATGAATATGTCTGAAAAAACCCACTTGCCTTAGGCTTATCCTCCGGTAACCTGAGAACTTTATTGTCCCCAAGAGACTGCATCAATTGTTCAAGGGTCCTCCACAAATAAAAGAGGGACCTTTAAAGGGTAGCGAGCCTACATGCACCTTGGAGAAAACGTTTTGCCTTGCTAAGAAGAGAGGAGGGAAGGGTTGCCACTCAGCCAGAAATAAAAACTGCTGTAATGTTCATTTTTTTTTGTCTAAACTTCCTTAATGAAAAGTCCCATAACTGAGACAGAGCCTACAGCAAAACAAAAAAGATATAGGCTGACTCAGATAAAAAAAGGTATCTATAGCCTGCAGCCGTCCAAGCAGCCTCGTGGAAGAGGGAGGGATCTGGACCACCAGATTTACAACCCCACAGGCACATGGGTAGGGCGAACACAGGGGCACCAACCCCTGGCCCTCCCGCCTCAACTGGACAGGGAGAAACCCTCAGGATTCAGAAAACATAATAAACCCCCAGGAGGAAGGCTCAAAGGAAAAATAAAATTGTCTCAGTTGCAGAACTGCAGTTATGCACACATCTACCATCTGCTGGAGACAGAGAAATACTGAGGAACTGCAGGTGGCACATGTGGTTAAGTAGCAGTGTCAGTAAAACTTTCTCTGTCTCCATCTGCTGGATGGGAGGCACAACCCAGGAGTCTGGACTCATCCGGGTAAGTACAGGGAAAGAGCAGGTGCAAATTTGTGCGGGTACTTTTTTTGGAGAGAGCAATAATCCAAACAGCCCTTTTTCAGCATGAAAAACAGAGTTTTACCCTTGGATATACCTTTGATCATCACTTGGATAGGTTCTTGCAGATAAAGGTACCTTTGGAGTTGCACCAACACCCAGTTTTTATTTGTCCACGTATTGTATAGCATATGCATTGCTCATGAATACAATATATTCATGGCCCCTGCTCTCCCATGATTTCATGGCTGCAGAAATGGATAAATAGTGTAATGCGTTGTGTACAGAGATGTGAGAGAATCGATGGAAGTCCCCAATGGATTCTCGTGGTCTTCTAGATTTTGGCTGGCAGATTGTTCCAGGACGGCGGAGGCTTGTGAACTTTGCCACATTGCTATACAAAGAACTGACAGCAGTGCCATACATGGCAAAGTTTGTGGTATTTGCCAAGATGAAATGAAACCCGGGAGGGTCGGCTGCGGTGCTACTGTTTGACTGATGAACAAAGTAGACAAGACTCTAGAGCAGCATGAGACTTCAGTGAGGTGGCAGGGAGCCGGGACATAGAGGTACAGACTAAACACTTAACCCTTCACCTACCACATTGCATATAGACTACATATACATAACTCACTAAGGTATCACACTGCAACCTCTTCTATACAGATTTGCTCAGATAATCTAAGAAAGTATACTAATGCTATACTCCTATACAGATGGGGAAATATGCACAGACAACCTATTAATGTATGTATCGCACTGCAGCTTCTTCTATAGAGACGGGGGATATTTACCGATAACTAATTTACTATGTAACACCTTAGTACTACCCCTAACAACACTCAGGGTTAACCTTATGGAGGGTCCTGCAAGCACTGCTCAAATCCACCTCTACCTGTACACACTGGCAATATCTTGTCCACCAACTAGGCTCTTGCTTGGACAAGTACCCTGCCTGCAGGCTAGGAACATCGAGACCCCACACAACCCAAGGGTCGCACAGTTCCTATAATGCACCTTCAGATCAAATACAAAATTGCTGGGATCATCAATCAGTCACAGGGAAGAGGAAATTTAAAAATGTATTAACAAACACTGGGAACAGTGAACAGAAACAAAATGTAATTTGTAAACGGCCAACAGTTAAATAATAGTTACCACTATCTAGACATGTTTCACTATACTTTTCAGTGCCTGAGAAGATTCAGGTCAGACTATCCTCACAAGGATGGGTAGGGCTGGGACAGGGCCTTAGCACAGATCTGGTTCCTCTTGCATTCACAGCCAAGACTAGTGAGTTCTGGACTAGTCTCTACCAGAGCTGATATTGTTTAACCAATGATAGCTCAAGGCATGGGCTTCCTGACCAGCAGCAAATACGTAATGTTGCAACTTTACACCTTTTTGTGGAGAACTGGGGGAAGTATGCGGTTGAAGCCTCACTTTGGAGTTTATGGCAGGTTAACCTATTTAGTCCTAGCTATAGGAACTGTAGAGTGTACAACAGGATTTAGGATATCACCTGCCTGTTAGTTCAGAGATTGCAGCTGTGCTGGTATTTGTCCTCTAGGTGCTGGAAGGGATGCCATTGTACACAGAGCTATCTGGGAACCTTGTGCCTCTGAAAAAAGCAACACATACAGCGCAGCTTCACCTTCCAGGCCTTCCGGGAGAACCGCCTCGCCATGCCGTGAAGGTAAAAGTAATATTGTCCTGTGCATGGCAGTATCTGACATCCACCCTGCAGTAAGAGAGTGTACGGCTGTGTCTGGACCACTCTGCATAAGAGAGTTTGTGGCAATGGCTGGCCCACCCTGCAGCAAGAAAGCGTGCAGCCGTGTCTGCTCCCTCTCAGTAAGAGAGCCTGAAGCAGTATCTGGTCTCCGCTTGCAATAAGAGACTGTGTGGCAGTGTCTGGTCTCCGCACTGCAGTAAAGAGAGCATGCAGTACCGTCTGGTCTCTGCAGTGCAATAAGAGAGTGTGTGGCATTTTCTGGTCCCTGCACTGCAGTAAGAGAGCACATGTTCTGTCTGCCTCCACACTGCACTAAGAGAGCATGTGGCACAGTCTGGCTTCCGCACTGCAGTAAGAGAGTATGTGACACTGTCTGGCCTCTGCACTGCAGTAAAGAGAGCACGCAGTACTGTCTGGTCTCTGCAGTGCAATAAGAGAGTGTGTGGCATTTTCTGGTCCCTGCACTGCAGTGAGAGAGCACATGGTTCTGTCTGGCCTCCACACTACACTAAGAGAGCATGTGGTTCAGTCTGGCTTCCACACTGCAGTAAGAGAGTATGTGACACTGTCTGGCCTCCGCACTGCACTAAGAGGAGCATGTGGTTCAGTCTGGCTTCCGCACTGCAGTAAGAGAGTATGTGACACTGTCTGGCCTCCGCACTGCACTAAGAGAGGCATGTGGTTCAGTCTGGCTTCCGCACTGCAGTAAGAGAGTATGTGACACTGTCTGGCCTCCGCACTGCACTAGAGAGGCATGTGGTTGCAGTTCTGGCTTCCGCACTGCAGTAAGAGAGTATGTGACACTGTCTGGCCTCTGCACTGCAGTAAAGAGAGCACGCAGTACTGTCTGGTCTCTACAGTGCAATAAGAGAGTGTGTGGCATTTTCTGGTCCCTGCACTGCAGTAAGAGAGCACATGGTTCTGTCTGCCTCCACACTGCACTAAGAGAGCATGTGGCACAGTCTGGCTTCCGCACTGCAGTAAGAGAGTATGTGACACTGTCTGGCCTCCGCACTGCAGTAAAGAGAGCATGCAGTACTATCCAGTCTCTGCAGTGCAATAAGAGAGTGAGTGGCATTTCTTTTCTGGCCTCCACATTGCGGTAGGCAAACGCAGCACTGTTGGCCTCTGCTGCAGTAAGCAAGCATGTGCACTGTCTGGCCTCTGGCACTAAAAAGAGTGTGTGGCAATGTCTGGCTTCCACACTACAGTAAAGAATGCTGACATTGTTTGGCCTCTGTATTCAGTTGTTTCTTCTGTGTGCGCTGAAGTACCTTAGCTTTGAATAGCCCCAGAAAAACACGGTAGCGAAAGAGAAAATAAATTCTCTCTGTTCAGGAGATGTGTAATGCTGGTTGTGTTCTCTGGTTCTGGTGCTTGAATCCTGTTTTGGGTTATTTTCATCTCCTTTATTTTCAGGTGAGAGACAGCAGCAGAGAAGCATGTGGGTCCCTCTCTTTCCTACGAAAGGCCATGAAATATGAAGATACCAGCACCTTCTGTGCCACCTAACATCAGCATGCCGCAGTGCACCAAGGTACCCTGCCCTTCCACCCTCCCTTAGGTTTAGAAGCGATTAAAACTGCTCCTTTTTACTTTGTAATTGCCTGTGATTCTCTCTGCTCCCTCCAGATTTCTCTTGATTTTAATGTGAAGGGGGGACTGCTTTAAATGTCCTAACTGCATCTTTTCTTGCATTGCCTCCAGTTACGATTTTTCAGCTTCCCGTCAGAAGAGCAACTACAGATGATAACACTCACGGTCACCCGCCAGTTGCACAGCTGTACCATGATGCAGCATGCGTGGCACTCTCACCCGCACCGCAGCGCCGCAGATCACGCGGCATTCACGCAGGACCACAGTGATCAGGCTCCAGTTCACATAGCAGTGGTGAGGGCCACTGCACACTGAGCCCGGATGGACTGCAGGTCTCTGGCCCTGCTTCCCCCCCATCCCCATGAGTGCAGGTGCTGATCTGCTCCCTTTGCCTCTTCCCCTCCCCTCAAAAAACAAAAAAGCATCTGGGCTCTATGTGCTTTAGCATCCCTCCCTCGGACTCTTTTTCCTGCTCACCAAGAGAAGAGACAAATGATGCAAATGATGTGTTTTTGTCTCCACAGGGGATCAGCACTGAAGAGAGGAGGAGGACTCTTACCCCGCTGGCCTTGAGGGAAAAATACAGTATGCTTAGTGAAACTACTCCTGGTATATGAACAGAGCTCAATTAACGCCTGACAGTCCTTGAGCAGTTATAGGACAGCAGCTTGCACAGAAAGGGCTGATGGGGGGGGGGGGGGGGGGCAGCAGTGGTAGAGACCTGACTTGCATGGAGCAATCACATGTTCAGCCCTCGGTCTGCCATTTTGTTTCGTTTTGTGGACTGGGATCTGGCCCATTTACCTTCATTTGCAGTTACCCATCCTTTTGACAAGTTCCTCATGAGAGGCTTCTAGGAAAGTAAAAAGTCATGGATAGGTAGCGATGGTCCTTTCGTGGATTGCAAACTCTGGCTAAAAGACAGGAACAGAGAGTAGGATTAATGGACAATTTTCTCAGTGGAAGGGATGGGCAGAGGAGTGCCTCAGGGATCTGTATTGGGACCCTTACTTTTCAATATATTTATAAATGATCTGGAAAGAAATACGACAAGTGAGATAATCAAATTTGCAGATTGCCACAAAATTGTTCAGAGTAGTTTAAATCACAAGCAGATTGTGATAACTTACAGGAAGACCTTGTGAGACTGGAAAATTGGGCATCCAATGGCAGATGAAATTTAATGTGGATAAGTGGCAAGGTGATGCATATAGGGAAAAATAACCCATGCTATAGTTACACAATGTTAGGTTCCTTATTAGGTGCTACAAACCCAAGAAAGAATCTAGGCGTAATAGTGGATAACACATTGAAATCATCAGTTCAGTGGTGCTGCGGCAGTCAAAAAGCAAACAGAATGTTGGGAATTATTAGAAAGGGAATGGTGAATAAAACGGAAAATGTCATATGCCTCTGTATCGCTCCATGGTGAGACCGCACCTTGAATACGGTGTACAATTCTGGTCGCCGCATCTCAAAAAAGATAAAATTGCGATGGAGAAGTACAGAGAAGGGCTACCAAAATGATAAGGGGAATGGAAACAGCTCCCCTATGAGGAAAGACTAAAGAGGTTAGGACTTTTCAGCTTGGAGAAGAGACGACTGAGGGGGGATATGATAGAGGAGGTGTTTAAAATTATTGAGCGGTCTAGAACGGGTAGATGTGAATTGGTTATTACTCTTTCGGATAGTAGAAAGACTAGGGGGCACTCCATGAAGTTAGCATGGGGCACATTTAAAACTAATCGGAGAAAGTTCTTTTTTACTCAACACACAATTAAACTCTGGAATTTGTTGCCAGAGGATGTGGTTAGTGCAGTTAGTATAGCTGTGTTTAAAAACGGATTGGATAAGTTCTTGGAGGAGAAGTCCATTACCTCTATTAAGTTCACTTAGAGAATAGCCACTGCCATTAGCAATGGTAACATGGAATAGACTTAGTTTTTGGGGTACTTGCCAGGTTCTTATGGCCTGGATTGGCCACTGTTGGAAACAGGATGCTGGGCTTGATGGACTCTTGTCTGACCCAGTATGGCATTTTCTTATGTTCTTATGTTCTTATGTTTTACCTGTAGTCCTGGCTGTTGGCCATGCACCAGTGCTCTCTAAATCTGAACCACTAGGTGTCGCCTTCCCCCTTCCTCTACCCTCTGCAGTATCAGCAGCTTCCGTTGACCCAGAGCTCTTCCTTACCACCTGCCTGGAGGGTTTGCTGTTTTTTTAATTGATTCTTGATATGTAGGCAAGCAGAAAGAGTAATGCATCAGTTTGCACCGCTGATACCTGTCTGCTGCTAGCACTATCCATAGTGCAGGTATACTACTGCTCCCCGAGCTTCCAGATACCAGCAGGCTTGAAGCACAGAGTTGGGTTAATCGACCCGTTGCCCCTTCCCAAGAGTTTGGCATGACACACATAGCGAATATAAAACTCAAAAGGGGCTAACTTTCCTAAAAGGCAGTCTCCGGTATCATATATTGTGGTGTTCACCACTGAAAAGGCTGTTTGAATCACTTGAATATAATCATGTACCTTTTATAGAGTTGTATCAAATTGTTTTAAATGTTTCTTTCTTTAAAATTACTCTCCCTTTAACCGATGACTGGGAAACAGGTAAATAAAATACCCAAGCCACTTATCTTGTGAATATGTTTGAAATACTTCTAAGAGTAGTGAGCGCTGGTCATGCTGCTAGCTTTATTTGCAGATTCCCATGCTGCTCCCACTGTGAATACTGCCCTGACACTTGACATCATTTCCACGGATCCCATCTGCTTCAGGGGCCAGGGATATATGATATTACCGGAGACTGTCATTTAAGCAAGTTAAGCCCCTTTTGAGTTTTTTATATTCGCTGTTTGCTTAGGGGCTAGTTTTTTTTTTTCTAGTCTGAATGGCACACATAGCTACAGAGCAGGCAGCCTTATCTTTAGGGACCTTCACTTCCAGCTTTTAGTGCATTTTTCCTGGGAATTTATCAGAGTTTATTATAACAAACAAAAAATGGGAGAAAACCATGGGGGAAAAATGAATCATTCCTTTGCACTGATTTTCTCCCAGTTTTGTTCGTTATAACAAAATGGGGAAAAATACAATAAAAGCTGAAAACAAAGGACCCTACTTATCTTCCAGTTCCTGCCCAATTTTATGGTTCCAGAATAAAATGCATATCTGATGCAGAGACACCCCCCCCCTCCCAAGTGCCTTAAATTTGCTGAGAATGGGAATGTGTGTATTTATTTATTTATTTAAAAAGTATTTATATACCGTTTTTTAAAAAAGAAATTTTATCAAAAACGGTTCACAGATTTAAAACCAAAAATAAATAATCAAAATAAAATGGAATTTTTAAACTTTACATTAAAATTGGTAATAACTAGACAGAATGCTAGTATATAAGGTTATTAAAAATATAAAAAGTTTGGAACCATGGGCTTATTGTTTTGGGGGAAAAGGGGAAAAAGGGGGGGAAGGGGAACGAGGAGGAGGAAGGGGAAGTGGGAGAAAATAGAGCGTAAAAATTATATGAGATAAAGGGAAGAAGGGAGAAGGGTATGATAGTTGGAAACGTGTGAATGAGCAGGTATGTTGTAGTTATGTGTAGTATAAATGGGATTGTAATGGGTGTAACTATGTTTAAGAGGGTAATTTCGGTATTGATGATTAAGTAGCTCGAAGCAGGAAGACAGACTGTAAAATATTGTCTATGCTGGATTATTTTGTAAATTTGCTAGCAGGAAAGTATGTGATATAGAGGGGGGATTATGTTTGTTTTGTTTATGCCTCAAATTAAATAGCTTTTGGTCTGCTATTCTGGATAGTGTGGATAAAATTATGCAAATCACAGTTATACACACATCTAAAGTTTACTACTTTGAAAATGCAGACTGATCCCGTTCTTTTTTGCAAAAGTTAAAAAAAAAAAAAAAAAAAAGAATGTCTCATATCCTTTTCCTGGCTCTTCAATCTGCTTGTCTGTCTGTGGCCATTTTCCTGCAGTGCTCTGGGATCCACACAGGTGCTGTGCTGGGAGAAGCAATAGACTGAGGCTGAGGGCAGAATGCACATGGCCATGTGCCCCAAAAGAGCAGAGGGGGGCTGTGACATACAAAGGCAGCAGGGCACCCCTTTGCGATCCACGCAAAGATGTGGTCTAGCAGACTGGCCACATGAGGCCACCGTGGCAGATTTACAACAGAGGCTGGGTGGCCCGGCCTGATACGCGTGGCTCCATCGACTGACAGAGGAGCAAAGTCTTTTCGGAGATGGACTAGAGCCGCATTGGGATGTCACAGCCAGTTCCCATGGCGCCAGCATGGGGAGGGAGGGTCACAGCCACATCAGAGCTGAAGACGAGATATGAGAAGAAGGCGAAAGGCCCACAGAGCTCGCCTGGAAAGAGGAGAAGGACAGTGTGCTGCTGGTGACCAGCAAAGTAGAGAGACTTTGCTGGTGACTTTGCAGCAAAGTAGAGAGAGGATGCCGGATTGCAGTTGTACAACCCCTGGGAATACAGCTGTTCTACTTGTTTTGTCAGATTTGTTTCTGCTGGATTACTAACATCAGAGAAACCTCTCTCCTCCTGCCTTTCATTTCAGCGCAACTGTTACAAGCTGTCAGGCCATTACCGAGCAGATATTCTGAGCCGTGGGGATCCTCTTTGGAAGTTTTGTAAACGAAATGAATTTAGAGGCATTTTGAACATTTCACCCCCTCCTCACTCCCCATCTATGGCTAAAAGTTGCACAGGCTATGCACATACTTTTATCCATGGCGAAAAGTGGGGAGATAAAAGTACATGCAGGGATTTCATTTTGAAATCCTCGTGCATCCTTTAACTTTTGGACTTTGCATCTGCTTCCAAACTGGTATCAAAGTACCTGGGTGTAGTAATACTCACATTCTCTGCCATCCTCTGAATGTCAAAGGGAGACTCTGCAGAAATACTGAAAATTGCCATCTTAGTGCGACAGTTGAATCGGGCACCTATTTGTACTGGTAATATGATTTTTCATTGGAATGATTAGTCTGGGTTGACCCTGGTGACTCAGGTCTTCCGCCACCTGCATCAGATAGAGCTGGAGATGCTGCAGAGGTAGCACTCATAGCTCCTGGGAGAGGGGGAAGGAGTCTCACTCACGGTGTAATGGCGACACCTAGTGGCCAGATTCCGGGCCCTTGATTCCAGAGAGGAGCCCGGTGCACGATCCCTGGCCAAACGGCTGTCACTGCAATGATGGGTCTATAGAACAGAAGAAAAAATTGCCGAGTACTTGAAAATGAAGGCTCATGGCTGCCAGATCCCAGCTCCTGGCTCTGATTGAGCCTCACGTACAAAGGACCAGGAGGAAGCTTCCAGGTCAAAAAAAAGAACGAGTTTCTTCCTGGATGTGCTTGCTAATGCATTAAGAGTTCAGTATTTACTCAGTTGTGGTTTGCTGCAGTGGTGTAATATGATTTATCTGACTGAAAGTGTATGTTACATTTTACCTGTTTCAGTAGGGGGTGTTGGCTATTCAGTACACAGAATTCTAAGAAAGCTATGCTAGTTTACATGAAAGCAAAAACCATTTAAGTATTCAGTGGGTAGTTTAAAAAAATGAAATCATTAAGATGCCCCATTTCATTCTGATTGGTATTTTACTCCAGAGAAATTAGCGTTCAAAGTGTTTGAGAGCTCCTGTTTAGTCACTCTGACCATTATGCATGTAATTAAATTGGAGAATAATGCTGCGCTGACTCTTACCAGAGCCTCACTCAGATCACAGACATCACGCTCATGCATATATGAAGGAGTACAATACATCCAGTCAAAGAGGGAATGGGTGGGAGATGTAACAAAACAGGGAACGATCATTATTGCAAAAAGTGTAAGAACATAAAATAAATTTTATATATATATATATATATATATATATCAGGACAAAAAAAAATAGAAGGTAAGAGCAAAGAACAGATGTTGATCACTCCCTTTCCATCCCTAGGATTTTTTGGCTGGCACGGATCGGGCAGATATGAAGATGGCTGTTATATCTGAGCACCTGGGACTGAGCTGGGCAGGTGAGTGCTAGGCATCTGAACATTGTGGATCAGTACATAAATGCTTATAGCTGATATCTTTATCCTTTACAATCCCCCCAGCATTGTATTTCCACTGTACTATTATGTTCAGAAGGATTTGCAGCTGTTCATTGCTACAGCATTATCATTGATCAGTAAAAGTATATGTTGTTATACTTGGGTATCATCAGTTCAGGGTAAATTTCAGTCTGTTTCCTGCTTCTAGCCCTGTTGCAGCCACAAAATATGCTTAGTTTCTGAGGAAACAGAAAATGAACCTGATATACAACATTACAGAATTCAATTGTATAATAGTGTTCTCCCAGGACAGCAGGATGTTAGTCCTAACAGATGGGTGACATCATCAGATGGAGCCCGGCACTGAAAACATTTGTCAAAGTTTCTAGAAACTTTAACTGGCACACTGAGCATGCCCAGCATGCCACTATCCCCGCAGCCACGCGGGGTCCCCCTTCAGTCTCTTTTTTTTCCGCGGTGCATTTGCCTCGTGGACTTTGGAGCTCTTCAGTTTCTTTCTTAAAAGGAAGAAAGTGTTATTTTTCACTGGTTCTTTCTTGCTCTGGGGTCCCCCTTTGCGAGTCAGTTCCTTCGGCGTTGGTAAGTCATTTTTTTTCGCATTGTTGCAGTCGGTTCCTGAGTGTCTTCCCTTTGGTGGCCGCCAGCTTTTTTCGATGGCGACTGGCTTCCAGAACTGCCCCCAGTGTCCGCGGACTATGTCCATCATGGACCCGCATGACATTTGCATCCTCTGCCTGGGGCCTTCCCACGATGTTCGTCGGTGCCCCAGTTGTGCCCAGATGACACCCAAGGGCCGGCACTCCCGTCTGGATAAGATGGAGCACCTGTTTGGTCCTCGACAGTCGGCTCCATCGACTCCAATTCCTGGGATGTCGGGCCAGGGTGATCGTGGTGAACCCGGGCCATCACTTTCGGTGTCCCGCTGCAAAGAAAAGAGGGCGGGGGATCACCCCTTGCCCGCGTCGGGCCAGTCCAAGACCTTGGGGCCAGAGAAGGATGGGGCCAAGCACCGACATCGGCACCGACGGTCATCACATACGGTGCCAGCACTGATACCGGAGGGGCACCAGCCTCGGCTGAACCACCTTCGAAGTGGCCCCGGGGCAAAGAGGCCCCATTCTCCTCCAGACCCGGGAGCCCAGAGCGTTCCCCACCGATTCCGGTGCCTGGTACTGAGCCTCCGTGGATCTCGGTGGAGGCTTTGGTTATGACCCGTCCTCCTTCTCCTCCCTCATCAGCACTCACTACGCCTGAATTTCAGGAGGAGTTGGACCGCGTGGTGCAGCAGGCGGTGCTCTGTGCCCTCCGGGGCCTCGAGCAATGACCGGCGCCGGCCCCCATACTGTTGCCGGAGCCAGCATCCTCAATTCTGGCGCCCCTGCTGGAGCGGCTGGATGTCCTGCTTGGAGTCCCGCTGATGCAGCTGGTGCCTGGGGGTCCTTTGGGGCCCCATCTGCCACCGGTTCCCCCCTTCGATGCCATCTCGATTCTGGGATCCGAGGAGGAGGAGGAATCAGCTTCGCGCCTGCCACCAAGGGCAGTGCCGTTTCTACCTGATCCCGTTCCTGGGCCTTCAGGTGCTCTGGAGCCAACGGGTCTGCCGAGGCCCTCGATGTCCCTGGTGCCCTCAATGCCTGTGCGGCCTCCGGCACCTAGGCTGTCTGACAGACTATAGGTGCCGGTGCCTCGGGGCCCAGGAATTAACCTCCCTCCCTGACCTCATGGTGTCGTGAGTGAGGAGGAGACTCCTTACAACCCTTGGGGGCGATGATTCCTCCGAGTTTTCCTTGGAGGCCTCGGATGACCTCCTGTCCAAGCCTTCACCTCCAGACGAGAGGCGCCATTCGCCCCCAGAGGATTTGGTCTTCGCCAGCTTACAGAAGAGGATGCCCGCCATAAAATATTGGAAATCTTCCAATTCGTTGATGTACCAAAGTAGGTGGTGGCTGCCCCGGTGCATGAGGTCCTCCTTGAACTCCTCCATCGGCTATGGGAGCACCCAGGCTCCGTCGCCCCAGTCATCCGGAAGATGGAAGCTATTTATTTAGTGCAGCAAGCCCCAGGATTCCAAAAGAGCCAGCTCCCGCACCAGTCGGTCGTAGTGGAGTCGGCTCTGAAAAAGACTAAGCGATCCCGCACTCAGTCTTCTGCCCTTCCCTTCCCCCCCCCCCCCCCCCCCCCCGTGAAAAGACCACAGGACACTGGATGCCCTGGGCCGCAGAGTCTTCCAGGGGGTGATGCTCATTGCTTGTATAGCAGCGTATCAATTGTACATGAATCAGTACAACCACAACCTCTGGAAGCAGGTCCACGAGCTTGCTGAAGGTCTCCTGCAACAGCTCCAGGAAGGGTTGGAATCCATAGTGCAGAAGGGCTTTGAGGCTGGCAAGCACGAAGTTCGGGTGGCCTATGATGTCTTTGAGACAGCAGCAAGAGTGTCTGCGGCCGGTATTAGTGCCCGGCACTGGGCCTGGCTTAAGGCCTCCGACCTCCGCCCTGAAGTCCAGGAGAAGCCGGCCGACCTACCTTGCACTCACTGCCTGGATGCTGAAAGGCTAGTGTTGCAGTCCCTCGACCTTTCGGAGAATGTGTCACAGGTCCTGGTAGCTTCAAGGAAGCCTTCCACACGGAGGTCCTACCAACTGAAGTGGAGGAGGTTCTCGGTCTGGTGTGCGGAGCAAAGTCTTGACCCTTTCACCTGTCCCACACCAAAGCTCCTGGACTATCTCTGGCGTCTCTCAGAGGTGGGGTTGCAGACTACTTCGATCCGAGTTCATCTGAGTGCCATCAGCGCCTACCACTGAGGAATGGGTGACACTCCAATCTCGGTGCAGCCATTAGTAGGGCGCTTTAAGCCGAGGCTTGCTACAGTTGAAGCCTCCACTACATCCTCCTATTGTGGCCTGGGACCTCAACGTGGTGTTAGCGCAGCCCATGTGCTCCTGCAAGCTTAAACACCTCACCTGGAAGGTTATCTTCCTGGTGGCGATTACTTCTGCCCGCAGGGTCAGTGAGCTGCAGGTCCTGGTGACCTATCCACCTTATACAAGATTCTTCCACGACAGGGTGATGTTAACACACTCACCCTAAGTTCCTGCCTAAGGTGGTGACTGACTTCCATCTGAATCGTCTATTATGCTACCCACCTTCTTTCTGAGGCCACACTCCACCAGGGTGAGCGGGCTCTGCAGTGTGCTCTGGTGTTTTACCTGGAGCACACTGAAGCCCACAGGCAGTCCATGCAACTCTTTGTCTCCTTTGAAAAAAATAGGCTTGGGATTGCGGTGGGCAAGCAGACCCTGTCCAATTGGTTGGCGGACTGTATTGCTTTCTGCTATGAGCAAGCGGGCCTTCCGCTCAGAGGCTGAGTAAAGGCGCACTCAGTGAGAATCATGGCGGCATCCGTAGCCCACTTCCATGTGGTCCCTATTGCTGAGATATGCAAGGCAGCGATGTGGAGTTCCCTCCACACATTCGCAGCCCACTACTTTCTAGACAAGGATGTCAACAGGACAGTGCCTTCGGCCAGTCTGTCCTTCATAACCTGTTCCAAGTGTGAGAACCCAACTCTCCCTTCCTAGGGCCCAATGTGTGGTTCATGTTGCCTCTCATAGTTGCACCCCTGTTGTTGTGGCTGTTGCATGTATTGGGTATCTGTTGGCCCTATATGTTCAGGGGGTAGCCTGCAGCTTGGTATTCACCCATCTGTCAGGACTACCATCTTGCTTGTCCTAGAAGAAAGCAGAGTTGCTTACCTGTATCAGGTGTTCTCCCAGGACAGCAGGATGGTAGCCCTCACGAAACCCACCTGCCACCCCGCAGAGTTGGGTTTGTCTGCAGTTTGTTATTTTATTTGTTGCTTGTCTTTTTTCACTTTGATACGAGATTGAAGGGGGACCTCGCATGGCTGCGGGGATAGTGGCATGCTGGGCATGCTCAGTGTGCCAGTCAAAGTTTCTAGAAACTTTGACAAAAGTTTTCCGTGCCGGGCTCCATCTGATGATGTCATCCATCTGTGAGGACTAACATCCTGCTTGTCCTGGGAGAACACCTGTTACAGGTAAGCAACTCTGCTTTCCCTCTCCTGGAGGCACACATAACCAAGTTGGGTTTTCAGGATTTCCATAATGAATACGCATGAGATAGATTTACATACCGAGTCTCCAATGTATGCAAATCCCTCTCATACATATTCATTGTGGCAATCCGGAAAACTCGACTGCATAGGTGTGCCTCCAGGAGAGGGTTGGGAAACACTGATATATTAGTTCCCCAAATTCTGGAAGTATGCACTTTTGGATAGTCCTGTACACATTTTTCTACTGTCTAAGGAATATGTGGTGTGCATATAAGTGAAACCAGCCATACCATGCACACAAGACTCCATTAACTTCCTTTTCAGTCTCTTACATTAAGGGCCTGATTTTACTAAGGCTTTTTCCCCATTCTGTGTCTCTGGGGAAAAATGTTTAGTAAATGAAGCCCTGAGGAGCTATTTTGAGTAGCTCACATAATTGGAAAGTGTGTGGGTTCTTTTACCGTGTGTACTTTGTAGCTAATTTTCAAAGAAATGGGTAATTTTCCTGTGAAAATTAGCTAGTGTAAAGTATGCACGCTGTAACTGCACGCACATTTTGCTCCTCCTGTATGTGCAGGTAGTAGTGGGGGAGTGTAAAATAGTGCACATACTTTTGAAAATGCCAGGTATGTGCACTGTTTTACTCTCCTTGGGAGCTATGGGTGTGCATATATATATAAACAAAGCTCCTCAAAGTCGTGCAAAAACCAGCACTTGGGTAGACTGGCGCTAAGTGCCAGCATCTGATGCCCTCAACAGAAATCAAATCTGAAAAGTCTGCAGGCTGAAGGAATGAAAAAGTGAAGGTTTCCTGCATATATCCAGCATTTCTCTTATGATTTTCCTTTCCTGGTTACCCAATACTTGTAGAAGTGAGTCAGAGCAAGCCTTGGTCTAGGCTGCTGTTTATCTGATCGCTGCTGTGTGTTGTATTTTAAAAGAGTTGGCTCGGGAGCTGCAGTTTGGGGTGGATGATATTAACAAGATCCGAGTGGAGAATCCCAACTCACTTCTAGAGCAAAGTGCTGCACTGCTGAACCTATGGGTCACCCGCGAGGGCAAGAAAGCAAAGAGTAGGTACAGTACTATCTACATAGAAAATGAGAGGCACATATACTCACACACACAGAGTCAGAATTATCTGCATAGGTAGTGCGAGAAACACACAGCCTGCATTGTCTACATAGAAAGGCACTCTCACCCCCTACAGAGACAGTATTATTGTGCTCTAATGTAGATACACACACAGTGCTCTAATGTAGATACACACACAGTGCTCTAATGAAGATACACACACAGTGCTCTAATGTAGATACACACACAGTGCTGTAATGTAGATGCACACACAGTGCTCTAATGTAGATACACACACAGTGCTCTAATGAAGATACACACACAGTGCTGTAATGTAGATACACACACAGTGCTGTAATGTAGATACACACACAGTGCTCTAATGAAGATACACACACAGTGCTGTAATGTAGATACACACACAGTGCTGTAATGTAGATACACACACAGTGCTCTAATGTAGATGCATACACAGTGCTCTAATGTAGATACACACACACAGTCAACATTAGTGTGGCCAGAGCAGGTACTGATCTAGCTAGACATGTTCGTATGCTTTGAAATGAAGATGATAAACTCTCCTTTCCTCTGAGTAGTCCCTGAGGATGGGTAGCAGTGGGCACTGGGGTGTGTTCCCAGCACATGACTTGTTTCCTCTCTCTGCTGAGGCTGGAGGTGGTCCGGGGTGGGTACATGGTTGCCCGATGTTATTAGGAATGGCAGGAGCAGGATACTACTAGATTTTATGGTGTTTCCCATTAACTCTTAGTGTGGGGCTTGCCTCTCTCTCTTCCTCCCAATAGTGGAGAATTTATACACAGCTTTGCGGAACATCGACAGGAATGAGATCGTGACTATGCTGGAGAGTTCAGGACGTCAGAGCCGCAACCTGACGGGAGACCGGTACTACGCGGAGCGAGATTACTCCCTGTCCCCATCCCAGATGAATGGTAAGCCTCTGCTTTGTTTTGCCTGCACAAGGACCAGAATTCCCTACTCTCCGTCTCACACCTACACAGGGCCAGCAGTCTATTTCCATCTAGATTGTGTTTAAAGATCGGGTGGGGATGCAGATAAAAGTATGCAAGCACTTTAAGTTGCCCCCATTTGACAGCATAAAAAACATGCATTGACACTGCATGCACATTTTTTAAACTTTCGTATGCATGCACAGTTTTCTCTCTCAACTATGTTATGCCTCTGGGACCTTTACTGCTTCTAAAACTATGCACATACTTTTAGCCAGCTGAAAATTCAGTTAGATGGAGTCAGCCATTCTTCTCAGGCAACCCTTGCTTTTATCCTTGTAATTGCCGGCTAAGGCTTTGAAAATGTACCCTTTAGATACTGCTTTTCTTCCGTGAACATTGAGTGGTCGCACAATCTGAACTCGAATTAAGGTTCCCCTTATTAAGGCGCAGATGAAACCCCCACTACTGCACAGTGTCCCAAGGGCTCATTAGCCGTCTCAGCTTCTCCCCACTCCCGCCATTGTGGGACGTAGACAGATGCCCACGGCCTCCTCTCCATCTCCGATTTACACCTGGAAGATGTTCCCTGCTGTTTTAATTCCAGAATGCCACGTTCCTGCTCAGCTGCTGCCCCTGTCGGCAGAGGGAGGGGGCCCTGGGCACTGGTGGAGCTTTCCTGGCCTGCTGGCAGAGGACTCCCGGGGCACAGCCGAAGGTGCCTTTAGAAGGCATTGCAAAGGTGCTAGAGACGAGGTGCAAGTTGGGGAAACTGGAAGGATGTGTAGGGTGAAAGCAAAGAAGACCCCTGTGGAGGGAGATCCGTGGAGAGTTTTAAAAATTGCAGAGCACTGGAAGAAGAAACCATGTCACATATCTGTTCTAGCAATTTATAAAACCAAAACGTGGAATATTGGCATTAGCTAATTAATAGCAAATTCCTGCTCAGCAAACCGGAGAATTTCCAACTCACACATCCATTTTAAAAAAAATCTAGGTTTTTTAAATCTCATTATCTTCCATTCCATCTTCTTAATGGGGAACACTGGGCAGCAGATCAGTGGCAGAAAAGTGCCCCTGACCTCTGTGATACCCTGACCTCAGGTAACAGAATCCACCTCTGCATGGACTAATGCTTTAATCATTTCTGCTTCTATTATAATCTCATCATCAGAGCACGTGATGAATGCATATATGAATCCTATATGCAACATAGGCAGTGGTTAGCTAGCCTTCTGGTTCCCAACCTTTTTTTATGTCGTTGCACAGCACCCGCCCTCCCTCTCCCTCCTTCCCCACCCCCAGCATCATCACCTTTCCTCCCACTTCTTGGGCGTCACCACCATCCCTTCCCACCTCCCTGCCATTATCACATTCCTTCCCTCCCACCCTCCTGGCATCACCATGTTCTCCTCCCACTCCCTGGCACCATTATCCCTTCCCTTCGGCATCACCATTATCCCTTCCCTTCCCTCCCTCCTCCCCCCCCCATTTTCCCGGCATCACCGTTGCCCCTTTCCTCCTTCCCTCCCCATTGGCTTCATCGCGTTCCCTTCCCTTCCCCCACCCCCGTGGCAGTACCCATCTTCCCTTCCCCTTTCGGGATCACCTCTATTCAGCAAGAGAAATTGGGTGAGCGGTGTTCCTTACCTGCTGCTGCCGCCTCCACCTCCTGAAGTCAGAACCACCTGGGGCCCAGCTGCAGCCTTCTGAGACACTGCCAGCCCGGCCCAGTTCTGACTTCAGGGAGAAGGAAGCAGTGGCAGGTTAAGGGGCGCTGCTCGCTGACGCCTCTTGCCGGCAGGCAGGGCCAGGGGACACAGGGGGAAAAGAGAGAGAGAGATGAAGGCTGCTCCTGGCAGCAGCAGCAGCTGCGACCTGCCCTGTCTCCTTTCTGTAGAGGGGGGCCAAAATTTCATGGCACACGAGAGGGTCCCCCCCCATTGCAACGAGGGTTGGGACCCTCTTGAGCTAAAACAGCTCTTGTGACCGCAGGGAGATGTTATCTGTACGAGAGCCAGCTGACTTGCTCACCCTGGCCAGCGAATCTCTGGCGGCTGTACCAGGCTTCCCTCCTTTGGTCTGTGACTGTGCCTTTCCCTCCCTGGTTCTGTCAGAACCATTTTACTCTGTGAGATTTTAACTTGTATGCATGCCAAGCAAACAGCCAAGGGCTCAAGGAATTGTCCTCTACCTCCCTCCACACAAGCACATTGTACAGACATAGTTGGTTTCTTTTGCTGCCTGTAAAATGATGGGTCCTTTGTATGCATTATTATTGGCAATGAGATGTGTATTAATGTGCTCGAGGTAGAGACACCTGTAAAAGTCACCTAGCCCAGACTGAGAATGTATAGCGCTGTCTTATTTCTCTTCCTGAATGATGGGTATTCTCTCTTTTTCCCTTTTTGTTGTTTGTTTCTTTTTTTTTCTGATGTACTAGTTTATGCTGAGCAGGCCAATGCCTGTGCTGCAGGAAGCTCTACAACTTCACCTTTCTCCTCTGACCTCTGACCTCATCTTGACTCCTTGTCCTTTCACCCTCCTACACTACCTGTCTCCACTGTTTCCACCTCAGCCAGGTTCTGTGAGTGCTGCCTGTGCCCCAGACATATACCCCGTGCTTGTCGGCCTCTGTGTGTGTGCATGTACTTACTGTGTATTCATGTGCACCTTTTCAAGAATAACCAAACACTCTGTCAGACCCTCGCCTTTCATACCCCATCTTGTAAGGCTGCTCGCAGGGTAACTCTCATTATGTATATAGAGCCCATCTCACAATATAGCTTTTTCTTTATATCATCTTTGTTTTCCTTAGCCTAGGAAAGTTATTTGGAGATGCCGAAAAACACCGTAGCTTCGATCTTTCTCAGATGGCAAATTATTTTAATGTTAAACAATAAAAGCAATAGATTACTGGGGAAAAGAAATCTCCCACTTGCTCTGTCTTAGAAACTAAAATAAGATGCACGCGCACACACGCACACACACACACACACACACACACATGCACACATACACACACACGCACACACACTCGCACACACAAACACGCATACACACACGCACACACACACACACACATATACACGCACACGCACTCGCACACACACACACACACACGCACACACACACACACTTTCTCTCTCTTTCTCCCATGGCTGGGAGGATGGCACATACAAGGACAAAGAAAAAGAAGAACCCAATGAGCAAGAGGCAAGTAAAACCTCAAAGGAATCCTTACCGCGTTAAACATACCCGGCTCACTTCCCAGTAGGGATGCGCCTTTCAGTCTGCCAGTTTTCCAGAACAAGGTGGCCATGCACGTTGTGTTTGAATATCGGGGGTTATGTGGCTAAAAGTACCCCTGCGTCCCTATGCATTTTAAAATGATGGTACGAGATAGCCACATGCCTAGAACATGTAGATTTTTTGGGGGGAGGAAATTTAAGAGGACATTTTCAAAGCCAGGGAGATCTATCCGGGTAATTTGGCCTTTCTGTAAATCGCCTTCATGCGATCTGAATAAAACTACGCGCGGGGCTCCATAGTGCACGTACATGTAGCCAGACTGGAGGGGGAAGGTGTTCCTGGGAGGTGAGGGTGGGGATAAATTGGATTTTAAGGATCTACACATGCTGTTTTCCACTTATTTTTTCCCCCGTAGCAATTTTTTTTTTTTTTACAGGGAAAGCTGTGAGTGCAGTCAGCGCCGAGCGTGTTGCGTGCCTTTGCAGAAACGGCACGCGACATGTATTAATAATGCAGTGCAGTTTCCCTTTGAAATCTGGTGCTCAGTGGACTGGCGGACTTTGTATCTGGGTGGGCTCTTTGAAATGTTCTCCCTAAATACTCCCGTGTGCTTTCTGCCCCCTGATTCCTTTACCCCAGAACAGTCAAACCTATGCTCGGGTACGGCTGACCCAGGCAGGTTAAATTCTCATTTAAAATGTATCCCGTCATATGCGGTACGATAGGTTTTAGCTTCCTCAAGTACCAGCAGGAATCGGACAGAAATGTTTGGATTCGTTCAGGTCTGATAGGGTGTTGGGCTCGGAGAAGAGGCGACCAAAGGGTGAGGTAGGATTAGGGTGGAACATTAGGGAATGGCAGACTGCAGTGGCCCGGTGGTGCTGGGGGCTGCCACCATGGAGGGTCACTCTCTCAGTTTACGCCCGGGTCTTCTGCATCCCGGGTCAGTCGGGGCTGGGATTGCTGCAGAGGTAGCTTTGGCAGCACCGGGGGAAGAGGGTCGTTGTCTTCAGCAGGGGGGTGACACCTGGCAGCTGGATTCAGAGTCGATGATGCCAGGGTTTTGTAAGGAGTCCCGGTACATGGTCCCTGGCCGTCGCTGCAGTGAGCAGGACTAGGATTGATTTCTCTTAAAGTAGGTGGAGAATCCTTGGGTGGTTGCGAATGAAAGCTCAGTGGTGCCAGCATCCCAGCGTTTGGTTCTGATTGATCTGGAAGAAAAAAAAAAAAAAAAAGAGAGCAGGAATTTCTGGCCCAAAAGGAAATGGTATATAAAGGGCTGTCTCAGGGTTCAGTTTCTGGACTCAGCTGCTTAGCTTTTTGCCAATCAGGGCTGGTGATGCTGCAGAGGTAGTGTTCACAACCCCAGGGAGGGGGAGGAGATATCACTCCATGGTGAAATCTAGTGGCTAGACTCAGAGTCCGTGTTAGCCGGGTACCAGAGGTAGCTGTGATCCGTGACACCCCCCCCCCCCCCCCAGCCAAGGACTGTCGCTGTGATGACTGGGCTGATTTGGAAGAGGATATAAACATGGGGAGGGGGTAACCCTAGGTGGTTGTGAATAAAGATTTATGGAATTGGGGTCCTGCCCTGATTCCAGTTGAGCTAGAGGTATAAAGGAATAGAAGGGTACAATCAGGCTAAAAAGAAAAATCAGAAATGGTATATTTAACATAAATTGCTGAGTCTCTGGAATAGTCTGTATGATACAGAGGTGGAAACAGACCCATAGACCATGGGTTCAGACAAGCTGAAGGTAAATAATATAAAGCTAGCAAATTTATATACTCACCTTGCCCAAAGTGAACGGGTAGGCCAACTGGTCCTTGTCTGCTGTCACCTAAAGGGTTTTTTAAGGCTCCCCTGGCCTCTCGTGTCTGTGTAGGTGCTTGCTTGGGAGCAACTGTCTAATTAGGGTCTTGGATTCCCAGAGGATTCCACTTTTATTCCACATTAGTGGCGTGCAAGTTTTTTCAGGTCTGAATCATCAAAAAGGCAAGCAGTCTCCCTAAAACTAGATTCTAGAGAGATTATAAGGTATCATTAATATTTCCGGGGGGGGGGGGGGGGGAGTTGTGTGTGTTTTATTGAGTGGTAAATATGCATACCTATTGCTGTAAATCACTTTGGATGGCTCTTTGAGATGGTTAATAAGACAGTTTTAAATAAATGAATAAAAATACTCAAGGGTCTAGCTGATCATAGGAACTCTTGATCGTAATGATCCTGAGACTGCTTCTAGAATTGGCATAGAATCCTCTGTGCCCCATGAGCCCTCTAGGGAATCATGCAGCGAGTAAGGTGCTCTGTATTATGAAAAGTCATTTGCAGAATCCTGGTCTTTTAGCCCTTAGAAGAGCACCCAATTAACCAAATCCCTGGGGGAATTAGTGTTCCTTATTCAAGCGCCCAAGCACCTTTCTGAGTCTGAATTCTAGTTCTAAACAAGCTGGAAGAATGTAAAAAGGAGGACAAAACAGCCATAAAGCAAATGGGAAAACAGTGAACACAGGGCTTGACTGAAAGCGAAAGGCTACTTGTGGTGCTGCAGAAAGCAAGGCAACTCGGTAATTCCTCTGTGAGACCATGGAAAGTAAGGATGAGCTCCCAAAGACTTAGTAATAACTCCAGACTGAGCAGAACACAGGCTGGCAGCGCTCCAGCATTGCCTTCCTCCCAGTCCAGCAGAGGGAGCTCGGTAAAGACTTCAGAGCACAACCCAGTATGTTTTGTCTCTTCCGCATACACCCACAGATTTCAGGGTCGAGCAAAGAGGTGCAAGAGTCCTACAAGTCAGCTTGCACAGTTTTGAATTTGCGCCTCTTTTACCCAGAAATTCTACTTCCCACAACCTTAGTAAAGTAAAACATTCCATGGAAATAATTATGCGAACAAATATTGTTTCAAAAAGCGAAATATTAAAAAATGGGCAAACATGCTACACAGTGGCTTCTATGCCAGTTTTTTTTTGCATGCATAATATTTTCTAGGATTCTTCTCCACCACAGGCTACAAGAAATGAAATAATTGAGCGAAAGTGCTCTTTTTAAAATTTTATATTTATTAATCTTATATCATAATTACAAAGTATATAAACTTTGCACAGAAAAGTGCTCTTTAAATAAACTGTGCCCACAAACTTGCTGGTAGGTGCTGAGCATGTCTTGTATCTGAAATTTAAATCTGCCTCCTTGGTACATACACCATATCCATTCATGTGCTTACAAATACGTGTGCTCGTCCATAGCCACACACTCACAGTTCCAGCCATTTATTTATTTATTTATTTACATATTTTAAACCATTTGTAGCCCCATTATAACAAACCAGTCATGCTAAGCGGGTTACAGCACATACATTTCATTAAAAAAAACAAACCACAGAGAAAAATATACATTTTTCAAATAAAAAAATGCAATCCGAAAATAAACATTCTCAAAAGCAAGCACTTTACCCTACAGATGAAATCAGACCTTCTCAAATGCTTCTTTGAATAAAGAAGCTTTCAATTGCTTCCAAAGTATTTTTATATCATTAATTGCTCGCAGAGCACCGGGCAGGGAGTTCCAGATTGTGGGCCCTACTATAGAAAATGCCCGATTTCTGGTTTCTGTTAGACATGCTAACATACAGATAAATACATTATGTAAACAAACACACTACACTTAGGGGTAAATAATCAAAATGCCTGCCTTGCAACAAACCCCCTGGGTTATTTTTTACTGCAGGTTTTGTATCAATAGATAAAATAAGTCTACATAGGTATTTTGCTTTGATTATTGCCCAACGAAAAATTGCCTGCTTTCTGTTTTCTCTATGGATAATTTCTCTAGAAACAATATGTGTAGATTTGTAAAATCATACCTGCGCATATTGTTCCTCTCTCTACCCCCAGAAACACAACTAGCATATGTGGATATAAGTGTGCGCATTGTTCATAGCATGCATGCTTTTACCAGCAGACAGCTTAGAAAACATTCAAAGTCCCCATTTCTGCAGGTAAATTTTTTTTTTTTTACCTGCGGAAAGGCTCTGAATATTAATGTCTTTGATACCATCCTCTGCAAAATCCAGGAATCACCGACTCACAATCTGTCTGTGTACAAGAAACCTAACACCCATAAATACATTAATCACACAAGTATGTTATTCATACAACATACCTTACACACACACCATAGAAGATGCCAGCACTTAGGGATCATTTGGTCCACTTAGTGCTCGCCTGTCTATTGTGTTCTCACAGGTCTTTCTCCATGGGCAATCAGGAACAAATAGCCACACAAGTGGGTGACATCATCAGATGGCGCTGATGTGTAAAAAAGATCTCTCACAGTTCTCAATAAACTGAAAAAAAAGTCTTTGTGAGCATGCATGGGAGTTCCTACGCTGCTGTCCCTGTGCAAGCCAAATCAGTTTTTCCTCATCTGTGGTTGTGATCAGATATAGAGGATTTTTCTCTCACTTTGCCTTCACTGTGATTTTTTTTTTTGTAATTTTATTTTTCCTGTTTTTCTCAGTTTTTTGCGACTTTTTCAAGCAAAATTTAAAAGAAAGAAAGTAACAAGTAAGTCACCAAAATCAGGGAAAAGCCCACTTAAATTATGTAGTAAATTTCACCATAAAATGAGAAGCCAGGACAGACACAATTTTCGCATCATGTACCTACAACCAGATATAGGATCATGAAGCTCAAATATCAGTTGTCCTCAGCTTCAGAAAGAGAAAACTCCTCCTCAAAAGGCCGAAGAGTAAGAAAATCAGAGCCTAGAAATACTAACAAGGCTAGTTCCTCCTCTAGAGGACCTTCCAAAAAGAGGAAACATGATTCTTCAAAATCGGTGGATAAAAACCATAAAGATGAAAAATTGGCACATCCAAAAAAACACTGCACCAAGGAGTTGGTGCTGGAGCATTCATTGGCGCCAAGCATATTGGTGCCATTTACATCGGCACCATGCTCAAAGTGCCAGAATCAGTACCCACGGTACAAAACGTAATACCACAGAGACAACTAAGAAAGTGTATTCTGGCAAGAGAGTCAAAATGGCATCCAGTGCGGAGTCACGTCCAGTTGCTGTTCGCTACCTTGATTTCGTTGAATCTTTTTTCTGCATTATGTCTCCTAAAAGGAGACTATTTCTTCTCACCTTGAAGAACAGTCACTGATTACAGTGTGCATGTCTCTTGGAACTATTGCTACAGGGGGGAATATCCCAGTTGTGGGAACTAGCGAAGGAGCGCTACTCTCACCAGGGGACTTGGCTTCACTCAGCCCCCTTGCTCTTTGACCCCCACTGGCTCAGAGGTTTGGCCACTTTGAGTCATCAGTTTTGAAGAATTTTGAGGTCATAGACATGACACCAGTGGAGAGAGCTCGCAAAGCTGTGTGGGAGGACGTACAAGCTTTCCCAACTCTGCTAGGGAGAACTGGAGGTGAAATGGAGGTTACCAACCCGACACCCCTGGAGTTTTCAGGGGCTTCAGGATTGGATATTGGTGGAGTTCTCCCCATGTCTTCCCATTGCACAGAACAGCATCAGCCTCTGGGTGAGTTCCATCTTTCATCGATAAACAGGCTGTAGTGACCCTAGAGGCATTGTGGGAGTTAACAGCTGGGCTTGGGCATACAATAAAGGACTGCAATAAGAAAATTGATTTCCCTGTATGTACCCGGATCAGTCCAGACTCCTGGGTTTTGCCCCTCCTCTAGCAGATGGAGTCAGAGCAGTTATCAAAACAAAACTCCGCCTATAAATAGGCTGGTGCCACCTACAGTTCAGCAGTATTCTTCTGTCTCCAGCAGATGGTAGAGGTGCCCAACCTACAGTCTGGGCTGTATGCCTAAGTTGATTATCTTGTGTTTAGTTAGTTTAGGGGACTTTTTTGTCTTTTGTTTCTGGATTATTTCAGCTTTATTTAAAAAGAGTATAAAAGAAAGGAGCTTGTGCCAGCACAGTGGTCGTTAGCCTCCCAGGTGGTCATTAGGTTCTGAGAGAACTATCCCCCACTGGTCTGAGGCAGCTGCTTCATAGGGTCGAGGGCCCTACTTATCTTCTCAGCAGCTGGGTGCGATACCGGGGAGCCCAGCTCACTCCACCCGAAGGGATCAGCACATTGGACCACTGCTGGGAAAGTTTTATAATTTAAAAAAAGTTTTGCTTTCGTTTTCTCCCACGCCGGCTCTCTCTCCTTCACTCCCTGTCGCAGCGCGGCATTTGCCTTTCGTTTTGCTGTTTATTCATTGAATTCTCTTTAATTTATTTTATCTTTATTTTGCTGTCATGACTCAATGCCGCGTTCATCCGTTTGCCAAGTGTGCGGGTCGGTCCGCGTGCAGCTCTCCAGGGAGGGCCTTTGCTCGGCTTGCATCCCGGGGGGGGGGGAGGGGCTGTCAAGAGCCAAATATATATATATATATATTAAAATGGCAAAACTAGTTAAATCAAAGTCTGCCCCAGTCCCGATTGGGACGTCTGCTGCAATTCACTCTGAGGCTGATCAGTTCCCGTTCAGCATGGGAACAGGGGACCATTTTCCAGTCATTCCAGGGTTGTCTCTGGTGCAGCGCTGGGGGAGGGGGTTTTACCTCCTCCTCTTTCTCCCCAGCAAGGTTTCCCAAGGGACAGGGAACCTTTACAGCCTAATTCCACTGCAATGGAGAATAGCCTCAAGGGGGCCTCTGACTCCTCCTCTTCCTCTTTTTGTCACAATTTGTGTTATTGCTTCATAAAGCTTACAAGGAGAGGAAGTTAGGGAAGCTGCAGTCTGGTAAAAAGGTCGTTTCTCAAGGATCTAAGCCCTCTGCTAAGAAAAGGTCTACCTCTAAGGGAGGTGCGGAGCCTGCTCAGCCTAAGCGTACGCCACCAAAGGGGGCGTACGCTTAGGGGTTCCCCAGATTAGGGGTTCCCCAGATTACTACGGATACTTCTAGTCAGGATTATGATCCAGATGACCCAGACCTCCTGCCCAAGCCCCCACAGGGGCTGGATGTAGACCCTGATTTACAGCACCAAGGCACAATGCGTGGGACGCATGCTGCAGAAGGGGATGACCCTAAGGTGGTGCGCCTCTTTAGAAAGGAAGAGTTGGGTCCCCTTATTCCTTCTATTTTAGCTAAACTGGGCATTGAAGGTCCCCCTGAGGAATCTAAACTGGGTGCTATGGATCCGGTGTTGCTGGGTCTGAGAGGCCCTGTTTCTTCCTTTCACTTTCATTTCTTGGCTACAGATTTGCTCTTCCGGGAATGGGATACCCCGGACCTGGGATTGAAAGTGTGTAAAGCCATGGACAAGCTATATCCTCTGCCAGAGGATGCTTTACAGCTGCTTTGAGTACCCAAGGCAGATGCGGCAGTGTGCGCTGTTACCAAGAAGACCACGATCCCAGTTACTGGAGCTACAGCACTCAAGGACCTGCAAGACAGGAATTTGGAGGTGCAACTTAAAAGGATTTTTGAGATTTCAGCGCTGGGAGTGCATTCGGCTATTTGCAGCAATTTCGCCTTACGAGCAGGTCTCCACTGGATTCAGCAGTTGCAAGCTAACGCTGCCTTATCAGATGAAGAGGCGGCCCAGGCAGGTTGTCTAGAAGCTTTGGTGGCGTACAGCACGGATGCACTACATGATCTACTGCACACATCGGCTAGATCCATGGTTTCAGCTGTCTCAGCTCGTAGGATCCTCTTTTGAGAAACTGGTCGATGGATGTCTCCTCCAAGTCACAGCTAGGGTCCTTGCCCTTCAAAGACAAACTACTTTTCGGTAAAGACCTGGAAGATATGATCCAATCTCTGGGGGAGAATAAGATTTCTAATTTCTCCCTGCGGTTAGGAAACCAAGCGAAGAGTGGTGCAGGACATTTTGCAATGACTTCTGCAACTAGGGGCCATCGTCTCAGTGCCTCCGGAGGCAAGAAGGAAAGGCCATTACTCCATTTACTTCATAGTGCCAAAAAAAGAGGGATCCTTTTGGCTCATTCTGGATCTGAAAAAAGTAAATAGATGTCTCCGGGTCCCCCGGTTTTGCATGGAGACGCTCTGGTCAATCATTGCCTCTGTGCGCAAGGGAGAGTTTCTAGCATCCTTAGACCTCACGGAAGCAGATCTTCATATAGGCATTCAGTCAGACCACCAGAGGTTTCTTCGATTTTCGGTACTGGATCAGCATTTTCAATTTCAGGCTCTGCCCTTCAGTCTAGCCACAGCGCCCAGGACATTCACCAAGGTGATGGTGGTGGTGGCAGCCCATCTCCGCAGGGAAAGGTTGCTGGTGCATCCTTACTTGGACGATTGGCTGATTTGTGCAAAATTGAAAGCACTTGCCCAGGAGGCGATTCAGAGAGTACTTCAGCTCCTGCAATCGCTGGGATGGGTGGTCAATTTCACCAAGAGCCGACTGGAACCCACTCAGTCATTGGAGTATTTGAGTGCTCTATTCAACACTCAGCAGGGCATAGTTTTTCTTACCACGGAACGCATCTCCAAGCTGCAAGTCCAAGTAAGAGGTTTAATGCTCAAGCACCCACCCAGAGTCAGAGATTATTTACAGGTTCTCGGGTCGATGACTTCAAGATCAGAACTTGTACCCTGGGCCTTTGCTCATATGAGGCCTTTACAGTCCGCCTTGCTTTCCCAATGGAACCCAGTCTCCGAGCTTTTTCATCTACCTTTGCCGCTTACGGAGGCAGTGCGATCCACTCTCAACTGGTGGTTGGTGACAGACAATTTAGTTCCCCTGGAAGTGCCCGACTGGACAGGGGTCACCACCGATGCCAATTTCTCTGGTTGGGGAGTGGTATGCCAAGGGAAATCAGTACAAGGACTTTGGTCTCCCGTTGAATCTCTCTGGTCGATCAATCGACTAGAAACCAGGGCGGTATGGTTGGCATTGCAAGCATTCCATCCTCTCCTCCAGGGCAAGTTGGTCAGAATTCTCTCAGACAATGTGACCATGGTGGCGTACATCAATCGCCAAGGAGGAACCAGAAGTCAACCGGTGGCGATAGAAGATCAACAATTGATCAGCTGGGCAGAACAAAACTTGGCAAGCATAGCAGCATCTCACATCGCCGGTGTGGACAACGTTCAGGCAGACTTTATAAGTCATCACCATCTCGATCCCGGGGAATGGGAATTGACGGACGCGGTTTTTCAACTCATTTGCGACGTATGGGGCACGCCCAGCATGGATCTCATGGCGACATTTCGGAATGCCAAAGCTCCACGGTTCTATGCTCGGTGGAGAGAGACAGGAGCAGAAGGGGTAGATGCCGTTGTGCTACCTTGACCCACAGAGGTTCTTCTGTACATCTTTCCGCCTTGGCCATTGATCGGCAAAGTGCTCAGGCGGATAGAGATCCATCCAACGGAGGTCATCCTGGTAGCTCCAGAATGGCCGAGACGTCCCTGGTTTGCGGACCTTCTCAATCTTTATTTATTTATTTATTTATTTATTTATGGATTTTTATATACCGGGAGTTCCTGTATACAATACATATCGCTCCGGTTCACAGTTAAACGGTAATAACTACTGCCGTGTGGCAGTTTACATGGAACAAATCAGAACTTGATCTAATAAGAATAAGCGAACCAACTAACTAGTTTCAACTTTTAAACAAAAAAGATAAAAAATAAATAAAAAAGGCAATATAAATCTTAATTAAAATAAATAGTGCAGAGAATAATACATTAGAACCAAAGGACAGGGTTGTTATGGGTTGTTATATAAGTTAGTTCTTAGCTCTCTGGGAATGCTTGCAGGAAGAGCCAAGTCTTTAATTTTGCCTTAAAAGTGGTATGGCACGACTCCAGGCGGAGGTCTGGTGGTAGGGAATTCCAGAGGGACGGTCCCGCAGTTGATAGAGCGCGTTTTTTCAGCGAGGATTTTGCGGGCTGAGTAATCATTCTGTTTTGGTATGCACTTCTAGTCGGCTTGTCCGAAGTATGTAGTTGCAGCTTGAAGGTTAAGTTGAGTGGGGATATGCTATGAAGGGCCTTATGCATCATCATGCTGCTTTTGAACTGTATCCTGTATTTAATGGGGAGCCAGTGAAGGTGCTGGAGGATCGGGGTGATGTGGTCTCTTTTTTTGGCGTTGGTGAGAATTCTTGCTGTGGCATTCAGCACCATCTGGAGGGGTTTGGTAGAGCATGCAGGAAGTCCCAGCAGAAGTGAATTGCAATAGTCTAGTTTCGGGAGAATGATGGCTTGGAGTACTGTGCGGAAGTCTCTGTAGCGTAGAAGTGGCTTTAGTTTCTTTAAAACTTGTAATTTAAAGAAGCATTCTTTGGTGGTGTTGTTGACGAATTTATTGAGGTTGAATCTGTCATCTAATATCACACCCAGATCTCTGACTTGTGGTGAGGTGGTGTATCCTGAGATGTCTGGAGAATTGCTTGAGGTCTGCGCGGTGTGTTTTTCCGGTGCTATTATCAGGATTTCTGTTTTGTTGGTGTTCAGAACCAGGTTGAGGCTGCTTAACAGCTCGTTGATGGATGAGAGGCATTTATTCCAGAAGGCCATGGTCTTGTGTAAGGTGTCCGTTATGGGGATGATAATCTGAATGTCATCCGCGTATAGGAAATGGGTAAGCTTGAGGTTGGAGAGTAGGTGACGTTATCAAATTTGCAGATGATACAAAATTATTCAGAGTAGTTAAATCACAAGCAGACTGTGATACATTACAGGAGGACCTTGCAAGACTGGAAGATTGGGCATCCAAATGGCAGATGAAATTTAATGTGGACAAGTGCAAGGTGTTGCATATAGGGAAAAATAACCCTAGCTGTAGTTACACGATGTTAGGTTCCATATTAGGAACTACCACCCAAGAAAGAGATCTAGGCGTCATAGTAGATAATACATTGAAATCGTCAGCTCAGTGTGCTGCAGCAGTCAAAAAAGCAAATAAAATGTTAGGAATTATTAGGAAGGGAATGGTTAATAAAACGGAAAATGTCATAATGCCTCTATATCGCTCCATGGTGAGACCACACCTTGAATACTGTGTACAATTCTGGTCGCCGTATCTCAAAAAAGATATAGTTGCAATGGAGAAGGTACAGAGAAGGGCAACCAAAATGATAAAGGGGATGGAACAGCTCCCCTATGAGGAAAGGCTGAAGAGGTTAGGGCTGTTCAGCTTGGAGAAGAGACGGCTGAGGGGGGATATCATAGAGGTCTTTAAGATCATGAGAGGTCTTGAACGAGTAGATGTGACTCGGTTATTTACACTTTCGAATAATAGAAGGACTAGGGGGCATTCCATGAAGTTAGCAAGTAGCACATTTAAGACTAATCGGAGAAAATTCTTTTTCACTCAACGCACAATAAATCTCTGGAATTTGTTGCCAGAGGATGTGGTTAGTGCAGTTAGTGTAGCTGGGTTCAAAAAAGGTTTGGATAAGTTCTTGGAAGAGAAGTCCATTAACTGCTATTAATCAAGTTTACTTAGGGAATAGTCACTGCTATTAATTGCATCAGTAGCATGGGATCTTCTAGGTGTTTGGGTAATTGCCAGGTTCTTGTGGCCTGGTTTGGCCTCTGTTGGAAACAGGATGCTGGGCTTGATGGACCCTTGGTTTGACCCAGCATGGCAATTTCTTATGTTCTTATGTTCTTAGGTGACAGAGTGGGAGAAGATAAATGTTGAAGAGGGTGGGGGAGAGTGAGGATCCTTGTGGTACTCCCATATTGGCTTGGATGGGATGAGATTCCTTGTTATTTATTTTGACTCTGTATGTTCTGTTCTCTAGGAAGGATTTAAACCAGTTGAACGCTGCTCCTGTGATGCCGATATCTGTGAGTCATTGTAGTAAGCTGGTGTGATTCACGGTGTCGAACGCCGCTGACAGATCCAGGAGTGCGAGGAGGCAAGGATGGCCTTTTTCAAGATTGAAGTAGTTAATAGTGATTCGGTGTTCTTATTCTTCCGGAATCCAAATTGGTTATTGGTGAGGATATTGTTGTCATCGAGGAATTCCGAAAGTTGTCGGTTAACCACTTTCTCCATAATTTTGGCTAACATAGGAAGGTTTGCTATTGGTCTGTAGTTAGCCGGATCTGTTGTGAGAAGGTTGGGTTTTTTGAGGAGAGGTTTGAGCCTTGCAGATTTGAGTTGATTGGGAACTTGGCCTTGGGCGAGAGAGCGATTAATGATATCTGCTAGTGGCTTGGCTACGATGTCAGGGATGGAGCTCAGCAGGTTTGATGGGATATGGTCCAGGGGGTGAGAAGATGGTTTTATCTTCTTGAGAATGTTTGCTATTTCCAAGGTGGACGTGGGTTCAAGGGATGTGAGCTCTGGTGTGTGAGTGTTGGGTTGAAGAGCGGGTGCTGTAGATGCTTGCGAGCTATGGAAGCTGGTGATGTTGGTGTGCGGGGGTGTCCCTTTGAGAGGGGCAACGAGAGTGGTAATTTTGTTGTCAAAGTAGTTGGCCAGCTCGTCAGCTTTTTTAAGAGCTTGGTCGTCTGGGATGCACGGACCAGGAGGTTTTGTGAGGGCTGAAACATAGGCGAAGAGTGCTCTTGAATCAAATGAGAAATGGTGTATTTTTTTGGAAAAGAATTCTTTCTTGGTTTTGTTGATTTCGGTTCTGTATGTGTTAAGACATGATTTGTAGTTGAGGAGGGATGTTTTAGTTGGGTTTTTTCGCCATTGGTTTTCTTTGCTTCTAAGCTCGTGTTTGCGAGACTTCAGCTCTGTAGTGAACCATGGCTTCCTGTTGTCTTTGTCTGGGTTGATGGTCTTTGTTTTCATGGGACATACTTGATCGACGACCTTGTTGGTGATGTTGAACCAAGAAGCTGTGGCTGAGTTGATGTCTGTGAGGTCTAGGTTCTTTAGTTCCTTAGTCAGATGTTTGCTTAGGTGGTCTCCTGAGCACTGTTTTCTAACCGAAATGGAGATAGTTTGAGTTGTGTGGGGGGGAGGTTCAGATATCTCTAAAATAGATGTGATGATGCTGTGATCAGACCAAGGTACTGTGGAACAGGTAGGAGTGGAGTGAGATGAGAGACCTTCGTTAATAAAGATGAGGTCTAAGGTGTGACCTGCTTTGTGGGTGGGATCTTTTACTATTTGTCTGAATCCCATATGGTTGAGGGAGGAGAGAAGAGTTTTACAGTTAGAGGATTGAGGTTGGGCATCCACATGGAGGTTGAAATCTCCCAACAAGATGGCTGGTTTTCCGGAGTTCAAGTGTTTTGCTGTTAGCTCTATGATAGTGGAAGGGTTTGATTCAAGAATGCCGGGGGGGAGCGTAGATTAGTGCAATGGTCAGATGTTTAGAGTTAAATAGCGCGAATTCTATGTTTGCTATGGAACTGGATGTCTGTAAAGTCAGGCCTAATGGTTTCTTGGTTGCTAGGAGAAGGCCTCCTCCTCTTTTTTTCTGTCTGGGTATGGATAGAATATCGTAGTTCTGGATAGGAAGCTGGTTAATAAGGGCAATGTCAGTAGGTTGTAACCAGGTTTCTGTTATGGCGCAAATATCAGGTTTTGAGTCGGATAATAGGTCATTGAGTATGGTGGTTTTCTTGGATAATGATTGCGCGTTGAACAGTGTGAGTGACAGGAGAGCCAGGCCAAGGCATTGTGTTATGGGTGTCAGCATGATGGGCCGGATTCTCTGTTGGCGGTTAAGGTGGGGGGTAGGGAGCTTAGGGGCTTTCCACCTTTGGTTGTAGATGATGGGGATGGAAAATGGATGCATGGTGGAGAGTATGAGCGGATGAGCGGAGAGGATGAGTGGGTGTGTAGACAGTTGGCAGTGGTATCCTCTAGGCTAGAGGTATCCGGGCGAGGGCGGTAGACTCCGCTCTGGGACTGTAGGTATGTCTGGGAGGGTCCGATCAATGCCTTCCCCCGGTGGGTCTCGGTGCCAGTTGTACAGACCTCGCACTGATGGAGTAGCTGGAGCAGGTAAGGAGGGTGATTTCCCGTCGCCGCGGTTGATTTAAAGGGCTCCTGGCTCTGCTGCTATTGGCAGCTGGGGACTGCTCGGGATAGCTGCTTGGCGGGTCGGAGGAGGGCTGAGGGGGCGCCTCGATTCGCGGCTCTGTGCCTCGAGGTCGGCACTGGGGGCTGCTGGGGGTAAGGGTGCGAGCAAGGCCTTCTAAAAGCGGTCGCTGCTGTATAGGGCTTATCTGGACAACCAGTAGGTAAGGATACCTGGCTTCTGGGCTGCTCTTCTGGGCTGCTCTAAGGGGCGCTCAAAGGGGCAAGCCCCTTTGTCGCGTTCCTTCGACGCGCGACGCCCGGCGCGCGACGCCTAGCTGCCTCTCGTCGATTTAAGCCAAAGGGGCTGTCCCCCGATTGGCTGTGCGGCTGAGTTTCCGATTGGTTCCGGCGCGGGAGGAGGCGGAGGAGAGGCGCGGTTTGTGTCGGGACAGCCTCGTGGTCGGCGCTGGGGCTGCCGTGGGTGAGCTGATAATTTTAAAGGCCTTACCCCGGCAGGTCTCGGCGCCGAATGCGCAGGCCCTCAGCGATCCCCTGAAGCTCCGTTTGCAGTGAAAAGGATTATTTTGCCTGCCGCTCGTCGATTTAAGCCTAAAGGGGCTGTCCCCCGATTGGCTGTGCGGCTGAGTTTCCGATTGGTTCCGGCGCGGGAGGAGGTGGAGGAGAGGCGCGGTTTGTGTCGGGACAGCCTCGTGGTCGGCGCTGGGGCTGCCGTGGGTGAGCTGCCATGGAGGGCCCGCTGCGGTTTCCAGTTCTCCCGGACCTGCTGCATCAAGGGCCTGTTTGGAAGAAGTCAATCGCTTCTGTCTAGTGGCATGGCTTTTGAAAGGCAGAGGTTAAGTCGCAAAGGCTGTTCTCCGGCTGTAGTAGCCACACTCCTCCAATTGGTAAGACTTCTACCAATCTCACGTTTGTTAGAGTATGGAAAGTTTTTGAGACTTGATGTCTGGATGAAGAGGTCACACCTACCCGGTCTTAGGTGTCAGATATTCTGTGTTTTCTACAATCTGGTGTAACAGTTTGTCATGTAGTTCCCTCAGAGTGCAAGTGGTGGCGCTTGGTTGTTTGTGTGGATCCATCCAGGGCATAGCATTAGCTGCACATCCGGATGTAGTTTGTTTTCTTAAGGGAGCAAAACACTCGCGTCCTTCACTTTGGCATCCCTATCCGTCATGGAGTCTGAATTTAGTCCTCACTGCTCTTTGTTCAGCGCCTTTTGAACCCTTGAAGAGATCGACTCTAAAAGTTCTTACCTTGAATGTGATTTTTCTGGTGGCCATTACATCGGCTCGTAGGGTGTTGGAACTCCAGGCACTTTCATGTAGGGAACCCTTTTTGCGGATTTCGGATTCGGAGTTTCTTTAAGGACAGTTCTGTCTTTTCTTGCTAAAAGTGGTTTCCTCTTTTCATGTCAACCAATCGGTTGATCTGCCGGCCTACACGGAGTTAGACCGTTCGGATCCTTTGGCTGGTGACTTGCGGAAGCTTGATGTTCGCAGAGCTTTGCTGCATTACCTAGAGGTTACAAATTCGTTTTGTGTGTCTGACCATCTCCTTGTGCTGTGGAGCGGTCCTAAATGAGGACAGCAGACGTCCAAAAGTACTATAGCTCGTTGGCTAAAAGCGGCTATTAGTTTGGCCTATCTCCTTCAGGGTAGATCCCTTCCTACGGGTCTGCGTGCCCACTCTACTCGTTCGCAAGTGGCGTCTTGGGCAGAGTGTCAGATGGTATCACCACAGGAGATATGCAGGGCGGCTATGTGGAAATCCTTGCATACTTTTGCAAGACATTACAGACTTGATGTTCAGGCTCCAGTTGCGGGAGGATTTGGAGAGGGAGTGCTTCGAGCGGGCCTCTCCAGGTCCCATCCCAATTAAGGAAGCTCTGGTACATCCCAGGAGTCTGGACTGATCCGGGTACGTTCAGGGAAAGGAAAATTAGTTTCTTACCTGACAATTTTCGTTCCTGTAGTACCACGGATCAGTCCAGAATCCCGCCCGTCTCAGACATGAGAGAAAAGGAGAGTCCGCTCGGTTCTTTTAAATTATCTTATTTCAGATTGGCAGAGTTCTGAATTTTGTCCTCAAGTGGTTCTCAAGGTTTAGGTCCTGGGAGGGTTCAGTGGACCGGTTTGTTTCTTTTACTGTATATAGTTATAATGTTTTTGAGATTTCCATTCTGCTTTGACATTGAGTAATACTGCCGAACTGTAGGTGGCACCAGCCTATTTATATGCAGAATTTGTTTTGATAACTGCTCTGTCTCCATCTGTTAGAGGGGGGGCAAAACCCAGGAGTCTGGACTAATCCGTGGTACTACAGGAACGAAAATTATCAGGTAAGAAACTAATTTTCCTATAGTCTTCTATTCAAACTATGGGATCTGATATCAAGAAAATCCAAGACTTTAATACGGCTATGATTAAAGATAGGAATTTTCTATCTAGAAAAATTGAACTGTTAGAAAATTGGAATCGACATTTGAATCTCAGGCTGTTGAACTTTCCTAAAATATTGGGGGAACTGCCTTATATTACCTTAAAAAGATACTTTCATGACGTTCTGTTTATTCCAGAGGATCAGGTTCCCTCAATTAACAAAGTTTTTTTCCTGCCAACTCCAGGCCAACCTGAGGGTTCTGCAGAATTATTTAATCTTAACAACTTTCTAGAGCCGTCTGGGACTGAAGTGATAGAATATAATACATTGGTAGTACCTTCTGAAATAGCACAGGGTGTCAGTAAGACCATGAGATTCTACTTCAGGCACTTGAATTCTCCATTTTATGATCTTGATACTTCAAAGATAACACAAGAGAGAAGAGGTTTTCTTGCAATGAGACAGGAAACTGTTTCCAGAGGTGCCTCTTTTTTGTTTTACGTTATCCCTGTAAATGCATCGAGAAATGGAATAATGACTATTATATTTTTTTTGACCCTGAACAGCTAAGAGTCTTTTTGGATGCCAAGAAACAGCCGCTTGTCCCGCACGCTGCTAATCAGTTAGGGCCTAGATATGAATTTATCAGTAATTCAGTCAGGGTAAGCCTTTTCTTGTTAAAGTTGTGTTTTCTTTTCTTTTTATATCCTTGGAATCCTGCCTCCCTGCTTCTTTTTTGTAATGAGATAGGTTTAATATTGTATTTCTGTGGTATGTAATTTTCAATACTTTATTGGTTTTGGCACCTAAGTGTTTCCTGAACAAGGTTTTTTTTTTTGCTTTTATGATTGAAACTTGTAAATAAACAGTTTAGAAAAAAAAAAAAGAGAGTCTATTCTGATCACAAGTTCACTCCTCCCATTTTATTACCATGAGGGACAGAAGCAAGAGTCTACAATGGAGAGTTCACCTATAATAATTCTGGACTGTGAAGTCATGAATTACTCAGACCATACTTTAAAACTGATAGAGCGATATTTTGAATTAGTTCCAGACCTTTCTCCAGAGCTACAGAGGAGTAGTACACTTCTGGAGGACTTGTCTTATCCAGCTTTCTTGCTCAAAACTTCACAAAATATTCTTTTTCAGCTGCAGGAAACTACTCAGGAAGTGGAGGAACTCCAGAGGGTGTTGAAATGTATGCAGCCACAAAGACAATTTAAAGCAGTGCCTGTGCATAAAACCTTGCACGATCTTTAGGCAAAAATTGGAAGAATCCATTATCTGTTTTTCCAGTCACAAAGACAGTAGATATTAAATACAAACTGCAACAATGTCTAGGACACACAGAGGTTCAACTGCCTCATGACTCTCTGATAGTAGAGTCTGCAGTGAGGAAGGCTAGAAAACCCACAGCTTTCTCACCCATTCCACCTACAAAAGAATCCAAATTAAGGGATTCAATTGGAAAAAGTAATTTCAAATGTCAGTGCTTTAATCCAGAGTGGCTGTGCATCAGTACAGATGATGCAATATTTGTATAACACCTAACAAAAGACAAGAGATACCTCTTCCACCCTGCATCAAAAAGATAATGAAAAATGTATGATGCTTATGATGCCTCTGCAAGATCCTTGGCTATGGCCATAGCCATTAGAAGACTTAGTGTGGCTGAAAGTTTCTATGCTGCGAGAGGAGACAATCTTTTTGGAGAAAAAGTAAAGGAGGCAGTGAACATTATTAAAGAGCACTACACTGCTCTTCAAACTTTAGTGTCGACATCTACGGAACATCCATTTCAGTCCTGTTCATTTAAGAAACCTTACAGTTACTATAGTAAAAGAACATATTTCCCATTTCCCTACTAGAAACAAAGATCATATGTGCAACAACAATACCAATACCAGCAGCCACGCCCCAAAAATAGAGAAAAAACACAACGTGCAGAAGTCAGAGTTTTTTACTTCCCCTTTTTTCAAACCCTTCCAGTACGGGGAAGGCTTCAGTTCTTTTATCCACTCCAGGTCACCATTACAATAGATAAAACAGTTCAACATCATAAACTTAGGTTATCATCTGAATTTCCAGTCATACCCTCCAGACAATCTATATCATCCCCATCATCACCCAAAGGAACAAATCACAACTCCTGAAGCAGAAGTAGATTCCTTGCTGAAAGCTTGCGCCATAGAGCACATGGATTCCACTATGACAGAGATGGGGTTTTACTCCAGATATTTCCTAATCCCCAAGAAATCAGGAGGACTCCATTCAATCATAGACCTCAGGGACTTAAAAACCTATCTATAAACAGAGAAATTCAGAGTGAGCTTTTTGGGTACTATTCTCCCTCATTTAGAAAAGAACAAACAACTAGCCATTCTAGACGTGAAAGATGTGTATCTCTATATTCCTATTCATCAATCTCACATGGACGTGCCGATTTTATAATATGTGCGTGGCAACACATGTATGTTATAAAATCCATGCCCGTGTGCACATGTGTGCCCGATTTTATATCAGCGTGCGCATGTGTGCACGGGTGCCCAGTCGAGCGCATGGGGGAGGGAGTTTTTGAAAAAAATGCACAGCGACTCAAGTAGGCCTACCCCAGTTTCCTCCCAGTCCACTCCAATAAAGTCCAATAAAGAGCACACTGGGAGGGAACTTCCCTAACCTCCTACCTAACCTTCCTCCCTTTTCCCCTTTCCTCCCCTTTCCTCCCCTTTCCTCCCCGACCCCTAAACCCACCCTAACTACGCAAAAGTTTTTTGTTTTTTTAACTTTCTTCATCCTGGTAGTTGAAGTAAGTTGCACGCATCGGCTGACTGCTGGCACGTGAGTCACCAGGACAGCGCAAAATGGCGCTGTCCCAGCCCGCCCAGACCCTCCTCTGGCCCACCCCTTTTTGCTCTGCTGGCACTTCTGTGCATAGCTGCAGATACGCTCGCGACTGGGCCATTTAGAAAATGTGCTCGGTGCGCGCTCGGCCCGGCCAAGTGCGTATCTGCTGGGATTTGCACGCGCTGGTGTTTGAAAATTCAGCAGAAAATGCCTAACAGTAGTAGCAGCTCACCTGAAGAAGAAAACCATTCTAGTGTCCTTATATAGATGACTGACTACTATCAAAGAGATCCTACTCTCAGTCCAGAATCAACATGCACCTAATGGCCAACATTCTAAAATAACTAAGGTTCATTGACAATGTGGAAAAATCCCAGTTAAAGCCCACATGATATCTGGAATTTATGGGAGCCCAAATAAACATCAAAATAATCAAAGCTTTCTTGCCTATCAAGAGAATGCACAGCCTCATAAATATAGTTTGAACAGTTTCAAACTATATTAACATATATATATATAGTATATATATGTTACTATAGTATACTATATATAGTAACAGCCAGACCTCTCGATGCAGATGTTGAGTTATATGGCAGCTACATTGTATGTGAGGCCGATGGCAAGGTAACATATGAGAGAAGCACAATGGCACCTCAAGCTGAATTGAAAGCAATATCGTCATCCATTATCCAAAAGGATATTAGATTCTACAGATGTCTGAAATTCTATAATGTGGTGGATAGAGCCATGAAATCTCTGTGGTCTTCCTTTCCAGCAAGCCTTAACCACAGATGCATCACATTTAGGATGGGGGTGCTCATCTAAACATTTGTTCTCAAGGAACATGGATCATACGAGAAACGGGTCAACATTTCAATTTATTGGAATGCCGCACCATCTTTAATGCTCTTCTTGTATTCAAGAATTGGATAAAGAAACCTGTGCAAATTCAAACACACCATCAAATAGCCATGTTTTATATAAACAGGCAGGGAAGCACAGGATCTGTGAACCTATGCAGAGAGGCAGTCAAGATTTAGAACTGGGCAATACTGAAGGACATCACATTATCAGCGATCAACCTTCAAGGGAAGGACAGTATTCTAGCAGACACTCTCAGTCATCATCTTCACAAATGGTCTTCACATCATACAGGTGTACAAAACCTTTTCCTAGAATGGGGAACTCTTTTAATAGACCTTTTTGCATCACCATGCAATCAATCACAAACCTCCTTTGTATTGTTCCAAAAGATCAGAGATCCAAGCATATGCACCAGATACATTTCTCATCCAATGGAACAAAAGTCTCATGCATGCTTTTCCACTGACTCCACTAATCTCAAAGACTTTGTTAAAATTAAGAAGGGACAAGGGAAAGATGATACTCATAGCTCCTTTCTGCCTTGCCAAATATGGTTCCCATGTTTCAGAGGTTAACCATAGCTCCACCGATTTATCTTCCAATTAGTTGTCCCAGAGTTCTTTACACAATTCCAAGGCTCACTTCTCCAACCCAATCTCTAGTCCTTGACGCCCACAGTATGAATGCTGAGAGCAAATGTAATGGATAACTGTAACCAACATGCCAGCAGTCTCACTCACAATCGTCAGCTCAGTCAGCAGAATTTTATTAGCTGGAATCTTTTAAATAATTGACACCATCTTAGTTTTGCAGAAAAACACAGGAAGTGATTGTATAGTGGATTTTTTTAAATATATAAATAAAGCACACAAAGGGAAACAAGCTGTAATTTATTTCTCCTGCTAATCAAGCCACAGAAATGCAGTCTGCTAAAACAAAATGCTACTTCCTGAGCTCCCAGAATTACTTACCCATCTAGCCAGAAGTAAATACAAACCAGTCTGAGTCAGGTTAGAGAAAAACTCTATTAATAGCATTCTTTATGCTAAGAACACAGATAAGTTAATCAGCACATCTTACCTGCTCAGAAGTAAGAACAAACTTACCCCTAGGTTTATCATTTTGCTATAAAATTGCAAAAAATAGCACCCATAATAAAAAAAAAAAGACAAGTAGGCTTTTATCATATTTTGGGTTGAGAGAGAGAGAGACTCTCTTATATAAGTAAACTATTTATTTATACCACTGTAAGAGGGGCAACTAGTAACTCAGGGTAAAGTTTTGATGGTGGGCTAGGTTTTGGGGGGCAATTGTACATGCACAGTCAGAGGTAGGAACAGCACAGTCAACATCAGTGAAGATTTGATGTGATTTGGAGTGAGGAAAGGCACTTAAAGATGAGATTTGTACATCATACTCTCAACCTAGCTTGAGTGCATCAAGCTAGGTTGAGAATGGCCCCTCTTACAGTGGTATAAAAAGTTGACTAATATGTGTGCTTCCCTAGAGGCTCTCTCTCCCCCCCCCCCCCCCCCCCCCCCCCCAAAAGGATTTGCAGTATTTATCATAAATTCCATTTTGGCCATAACTCCCAGAAAAAAGGTGTAATTAAATCCCGTGATAGCATATGTTACACTATCGCACGCAATGTTAAGCACCCCTCATTTCATTTACTCCTCCCACGTGACTAAATTTTTAAAATTTGCATACGCATCTCGCAAAGCATTATTTATTGATTGTGTTATGGCGTTATCGCAGGCGTTCGGGCCGTAATGCCCGTGATAAGGCTCTAATGCAGTTTGAAAAACGACCCTCTTTATGACCTCTAAGACAGGCAACAAGGATGGGAAAGAGAAAGAGGAGGAAAGCAAGGGAGGGAGAAACAACAAATTGCTCATGCTGAATATTGACTTAAAACGTTGAAATAACAGGGTGCTTCCATTATCACAACTTTTGTAATATCAAGCAGAACTGTACAGAAAGGAGTAAGGACTTTTGGCTGTTTGTAGAAATAACCAGTCACCTGCAGATTGCACATTGGAAGAATCCAGCACCCAAAGAAAAAGCACTGTAGTTAGACATAAAGAAAATGTCCAGCAGTAAATATTCAATAGGAGAAATATTTCTCATATTATTATTATGTCTGGTACACAAAGTAGTAATGAACATACTTTTTTCAACAGAAATGGAAAAAAAAGTTAGTTTAGCAGCTACAAAACCCACCAGTCAGTGAAGATCTTGATTACCTGTTTAAACTCACCATTGCTTCAATACCTTTTGCATCTCTCCAATTCAGGATTGAAAGCATCCTCTTAAGAATTCATTTGAGTATAATAACAGCATACCATCACCAGGTAGAAGGTGTGCATTTATATCAAATACCAGTAATGTCAAGATTCATTAAAGGTATGCTTCATCTAAAACTCCTTTTATGAACTCCTTCTGCATAATGGATCCTTAACGTAGTTCTTTACCAACTAATAAAACCCCCTTTTCAGCCTTTGGCAACTACAGAAATTAATTGAATGTCTTGGAAATTACTTTTTCTCATAGCAATAACAGCCACATGAAAAGTAAGCAAACTGCAAGCATCTGTAACCTATCCACTGTATACACAGATCTCTCTAAATAAAACTGTTCTAAGAACTCACGCAAAATTCCATCTAAAGATAGTTTATCAATTTCATTCGAATAATCTATTGACCTTCCACATTCTTTCCATAACCTCACACATCCTCAGCGGAACAGAATCTTTACATGTTGCACTGTAGAAGAACTTTTCTATTGAGACAGAACAAAATCCTTCACAAAATCTACACAATTTCTTTCTCTTTTTGGAAAACAATAAAGGAGGCCCAGTTAAAAAGCAGACTTTGGCTTCTTGGCTATCACAGTGTATTTCCTTTGCTACTCTAAAGCAGGAGTTCCTCCCAAGGAAGATCACAGCACATGGATTGCTCCTTCGATAGCTCATGTAAGCCAAACTGCAGTTCGAGACATCTGTAAAGCAGCTACGTGTTATGCCAGTCACGCATTTACAAAGCATTATTGTTTGGAACAAGATTCATGTAATGATGTCAGCTTTGGCCAAGCAGCTCTCCAGAAGGTATTTCATTAACAGTTTCAACTTCCTATTTTTTTCGCCTATGAATTGCATAAAAAAAAAAGAATAATATTAAAGAAGCAGAGGAATGAAACTGAGATATAAAATGCAAGCCTTAGCTGGGGAGTCCCAACTTGTGGCTATTTGTTCCTGCTTGTCCATGGAGAAAGCGAAGTTGCTTATCTGTAGCAGGCATTCTCCGTGGACAGCAGAACAAATTAGCTACACAATCTCTCCCACATCTTGAAGCTGAAGCTCATCTAGGGAATTGCTGACTTGGCTTATGTGGAGACAGCAACACAGGAACTCCCATGCATACTCATAGACTTTTTTCAATCTATGAGAGCTGTGAGGGAGACCTTTTTTCTCACAGGACAAGCAGGATGGTAGTCCTCACATATGGATGACATCACAGGATGGAGCCCAATCACGGAACACTTTTGTCAAAGTTTCTAGAACTTTTACTGGCACCTACTGGGCATGCCCAGCATAGTACTAAACCTGCAGCCAGCAGGTTTAGTCCCTCTTCAGTCTTCTTTTTTCCGCGCAGCAGTAGCCATGCGGGTCAAGGAGCTCCACAGAGATTCCTGACAGGAATTTTCCTCACAGAATTACTAAAAACTTTCATACCCCACAGGGATCCCTCCTTCGAATTTTTGACTCCGCGGTACTCCGGTAAGTTTTTACCCATTTTTGGTTGATTCCCGTCGAGTTTGGCCCTCGCGGCCTACTGGCCGTCGACCATACCGCAACTAAATTTTTCAAAGGCCATAGCGTCAGGGTTCCTTCGGTGCCCGGACTGTACTCGTACCATGTCCATTACAGACCCGCATAAAGTCTGTGTAATGTGTCTCCGGTGCGAGCATGATGTCCTGATTTGCACCAAATGTGCCTTAATGACACCAATAGGTCGCAAGGCCAGAATGGAGAAAATGGAACTTCTCTTCCGTTCTCAAATTCCAACACCGTCTATTGCATCGACGTCGTCTGAACCGGCACCGTCCACTTCGCGTCAGTATTGGCCACTTGCCAGTGACCGTCCAGCGTCAACAACTTCTCGGCCAAGACTGAAGAGGGACCCCTGATGGCTGCAGGGTTAGTGCCATGCTGGGCATGCCCAGTAGGTGCCAGTCAAAGTTCTAGAAACTTTGACAAAAGTGTTCTGTGATTGGGCTCCATCCTGTGATGTCCCCATATGTGAGGACTAACATCCTGCTGTCCTGTGAGAACACCTGTTACAGGTAAGCAACATTTGCTTTCTCCATTTGCACTGTCTGAAGACATCACCCAGACACCCACTAGGATGGCGAATTTGTTCTGCTCTCCACAGAGAACACCTGTTACAGATAAGCAACCACTTATTTTCTGGTCTTTTCACTCCCTCTTCCCATCACTAAAGCCCCTTTGTGTCTGTCCCATGCATGCCTAAAATCTGCCTCTGTTTTGACTCTTACTAGCTGTGTGTTCCAGGTGTCCACTACTCTGTCAGTTATAAAGTATTTTATCCCTGTCCTTGACTTTTCATTTTATGGAAAAAGCTTCCTTCTGGTATTTTATTAAAGCCTGTTAGGTATTTGAATGTTTGTATTATATCTCCACCTTTCCATCTTTCTTCTAGAGAGTGTGTACATCGTTAGCTCCCTCAGTCTCTCTTTGTATGATTTATAGTGCAGGCCATATACCATTTTGATGGACCTTCTTTGAGTGCCTCTATCTTGACAATGCCCTTTAGAGATGTGGTTTCCAGAACTGAACATAGTTCTCAGTATGGGGTCCCACCAAAGACCTGTAGAGAGGTAATATTGCTTCCCTCTTTCTACTAGTGATACCTTTTTTTATGCAGCAAAATATACTGTGAGCTTTCCCAGTTGTCACACTGACTACCTCCCCGGAGATAATCAGAGAGGATGATGAGCCTCGTTCTTGTTTGAGGCCTGCTAGCTCTTCCCCTCTAAAAAGGTATTTGGCCCTTGAATTTCTGCATCCTGAATGCATGAATCTACATTTTTTGTTATTAAAGTGCGTTTGCCAAGTCCTTGGCCATTCTTCTAGTTTGTTTTTTTTTAAGTCATCTTTCATTTTATCTATCCTGTGGGCATGTCATATCATCTACAAACACATACTTTCCTTTCTAGCTCTTTCCCAATGTCTTTCATAAGGATATTGAAGAGGACAGGCCCTAGCATAGATCCCTATGGCACCCCACTGGTTACTTTCCGTTCACCAGAGTAGACCAAATTGACTAGCATTCTATGAGTTCTTTTACTCACCCAACTTGTCACCCAGTTTGTATTGTCCAACTTCCAATCTGGCTACCTTGCTCACCAACCTTTTATGTGACAGGGTATCAAAAGCTTTACTGAAATCAGGATAAGCCACATCTATTACTGCATCCACCCCCTTTAATCTGCATTTCTTGTCACTTCATCAAAGAAATCAATCAAGTTTGGCAGGATTCTCCTCGTGAAAGCATGTTGCCTCTGATCCTGTAACACATTGGCTTCAAGATATTGCACCGTTCTCTCCTTCAGTAGTCCTTCCATTACCTTGCCCACCACTGATTTTAAACTTAACAAGTCTGTGGTTTTCTGCTTCTTGCTGGTTCCCTTCTTTGTGAAGAGATACTACATCTGCTCTCTCCAGTCTCTTGGAATCTCTTTCATTTTAAGTGATAAATTCAACAGAGCCATGAGGGATAGAGTCAGTCTCGTTTAGATCCTCGAGAATTCAGAACATAAGAAGTGCCATGCTGGGTCAGACCAAAGTCCGTTGAGTCCAACATCCTATCTCCAATAGTGGCCAGTCCAGGTCACAAGTATCTGGCAGATGCCATAAAGTAGATCTATTTTCTGTTTCTCCCAGGAATAGCAGTACCTTTGTTTAATGTACCTGGATATTAATGCTTTATGGACTTTTCCTCCAGGAATTTGTCCAAACCTCTTATAAACCCCACTATGCTAGTTGCCTTGATCACATCCTCTGGCAACACTGAGAGGAGAGGATCACCTTGCTGGTGGCTGAAAGGAATCAGTAAGTTTTTACTTGGGACATTGTCTTTTTTAAAAGTATTGGGTCAAAGTTAACTATTTGGTAATATTATTTAGTGTGTTTGTGTGTTTGTGCTTTTAATAGTCAGTAAGTTAAACAGAAGTTAGACTGTATTTTTAAATAGTCTGTAAGGCAGCTAGTAAACAGAAGTTAGTGTTTGTATACTTAAAAAAAAAAAAAAAAAAAGTAGCCAGAAGCTAGAAATAAGCTAGGAGCAGTGTATACCTAAGTAAAAAGGTTGAAAATTTCAGTTCAGTTACTCACTTTGGAAAAGTGTTGAGGTAGTGTGATTTGGTTTGATTAGGTACCAACATTTGTTAATCAAGAGAGCAGTGAGTCACTCTGGCTGAATAACTGAAGTTAAACTATATTTCCCAACCCTCCCACCCCTCGCCCACCCAACCCTAGCTCATCCTTTAATTTATAGGCAGGTGCCACTTTAAAAAAAACCAACCCCAACACCTTATTGAAACTTTGATCATTCCCATGTAGGCCACTACCAGACATATAGTGAATTCACTAATACATTTAAAGGACATTAATTAGACACATTCCTACTCCCATAGCAACCTAAAACTTAAGTAGGAACTGAACAAATTTGAGATGAAGGCAGCAGTCCAGCAGCAAGAGGGGGGCTTCCCAGTCTTTTGCATCGAGTGTCACATGTATGATTTTTTACCCGCTGGTGAGAAATTGTACATGTGCATGCGATGCAAAGAGCTCCTGGCTCTCAGAGAATGAGTCCGATCTCTGGAGGCTAGAGTGGCAGACCTGGAGGAGCTGAGGCAAACAGAGAGGTATATAGATGAGACCTTCAGGGACATAGTAGCCAACTCCCAACTTTAGACTGGCAGCCCTGGTGCTGCCTTGGAGGAAGAAGATCTCATGATTGGAGAGCATCAACCTGATGCAGCAGGAAAGGATCCTGTAGCAAGGACCTGCTCTCCAGGTGATGCATTGTTCTTTTGCACTGAGGATATCTCCCCAAGGCCTACTGCCCAGGAGGGAAGGGTTAGGTCGGCCGTCATAGTTGGTGATTCAATTATTAGGAATGTAGATAGCTGGGTGGCTGGTGGGCGTGAGGATCGCCTGGTAACATGCCTACCTGGTACGAAGGTGGCGGACCTCACGCTTCACCTAGATAGGATTTTAGACAGTGCTGGGGAGGAGCCGGCTGTCGTGGTACATGTGGGCACCAACGACATAGGAAAATGTGGGAGGGAGGTTCTGGAAGCCAAATTTAGACTCTTAGGTAGAAAGCTTAAATCCAGAACCTCCAGGGTAGCATTCTCTGAAATGCTCCCTGTTCCACGCGCAGGTCACCAGAGGCAGGCAGAGCTCCGGAGTCTCAATGCGTGGATGAGACGATGGTGCAAGGAAGAGGGATTCAGTTTTGTTAGGAACTGAGGAACCTTTTGGGGAAGGGGGAGTCTCTTCCGAAGAGATGGGCTCCACCTTAACCAGGGTGGAACCAGACTGCTGGCGCTAACTTTTAAAAAGGAGATAGAGCAGCTTTAAAACTAGAACAAAGGGGAAAGCCGACAGTCGCTCAGCAGCGCATGGTTCGGAGAGAGGTATCTTCAAAGGATACTAATGATGCATTAGAATTAGGGCATCCCGACAGTGAGGTTCCAATAATAAGAAAAGTAGTCCAAGTGCCTGTAACTAAAAACTCAGCTGAGCTAAAAAATTCTAACTTATCCCTATCAATTAAAAAGCAGAATGAAAATACAAACAAAAAACAAACTTTGAAATGTTTGTATGCTAATGCCAGAAGTCTAAGAAGTAAGATGGGAGAATTAGAATGTATAGCAGTGAATGATGACATAGACTTAATTGGTATCTCAGAGACATGGTGGAAGGAGGACAACCAATGGGACAGTGCTATACCGGGGTACAAATTATATCGCAATGACAGAGAGGAGCACCTGGGAGGCGGTGTGGTGCCTTATGTCCAGGAATGCATAGAGTCCAACAGGATAAACATCCTGCATGAGACTAAATGCACAATTGAATCTTTATGGGTAGAAATCCCTTGTGTGTCGGGGAAGACTATAGTGATAGGAGTATACTACCGTCCACCTGGTTAAGATGGTGAGACTGATAGTGAAATGCTAAGAGAAATTAGGGAAGCTAACCAAATTGGTAGTGCGGTAATAATGGGAGACTTCAATTACCCCAATATTGACTGGGTAAATGTATCATCAGTACATGCTAGAGATATAAAGTTCCTGGATGGAATAAATCACATTTTTATGGAGCAATTGGTCCAGGAACCGACAAGAGAGGGAGCAATTTTAGATCTAATTCTCAGTGGAGGACAGGATTTGGTGAGAGAGGTAACAGTGGTGGGGCCACTTGGCAATAGTGATCATAATATGATCAAATTTGAATTAATGACTGGCAGGGGGACAGTAAGCAAATCCACGGCTCTCGTGCTAAACTTTCAAAAGGGAAACTTTGATAAAATGAGAAAAATTGTAAGAAAAAAACTGAAAGGAGCAGCTACAAAGGTAAAAAAGAGGCGTGGTCATTGGTAAAAAATACCATCCTAGAAGCACAGTCCAGATGTATTCCACACATTAAAAAAGGTGGAAAGAAGGCAACACAATTACCGGCATGGTTAAAAGGAGAGGTAAAAGAAGCTATTTTAGCCAAAAGATCTTCATTCAAAAATTGGAAGAAGGATCCAACAGAAGAAAATAGGATAATGCATAAGCACTGGCAAGTTAAATGTAAGACATTGATAAGACAGGCTAAGAGAGAATTTGAAAAGAAGTTGGCTGTAGAGGCAAAAACTCACAGTAAAAACGTTTTAAAATATATCCGAAGCAGAAAGCCTGTGAGGGAGTCAGTTGGACTGTTAGATGATCGAGGGGTTAAAGGGGCACTTAGAGAAGATAAGGCCATCGCGGAAAGATTAAATGATTTCTTTGCTTCAGTATTTACTAAAGAGTATGTTGGGGAGATACCCGTTCCGGAGAAGATTTTCATGGGTAATGATTCAGATGGACTGAACCAAATCACAGTGAACCTAGAAGATGTAGTAGGCCTGATTGATAAACTGAAGAGTAGTAAATCACCTGGATCAGATGGTATACACCCCAGGGTTCTGAAGGAACTCAAAAATGAAATTTCAGACATATTAGTAAAAATTTGTAACTTATCATTAAAATCATCCATTGTACCTGAAGACTGGAGGATAGCCAATGTAACCCCAATATTTAAAAAGGGCTCCAGGGGCAATCCGGGAAACTACAGACCAGTTAGCCTGACTTCAGTGCCAGGAAAAATAGTGGAAAGTGTTCTAAGCATCAAAATCACAGAACATATAGAAAGACATGGTTTAATGGAACAAAGTCAGCATGGCTTTACCCAAGGCAAGTCTTGCCTCACAAATCTGCTTCACTTTTTTGAAGGAGTTAATAAACATGTGGATAAAGGTGAACCGGTAGATGTAGTGTACTTAGATTTTCAGAAGGCATTTGACAAAGTTCCTCATGAGAGGCTTCTAGGAAAAGTAAAAAGTCATGGTATAGGTGGCGATGTCCTTTCGTGGATTACAAACTGGCTAAAAGACAGGAAACAGAGTGTAGGATTAAATGGACAATTTTCTCAGTGGAAGGGAGTGGGCAGTGGAGTGCCTCAGGGATCTGTATTGGGACCCTTACTTTTCAATATATTTATAAATGATCTGGAAAGAAATATGACGAGTGAGGTAATCAAATTTGCAGATGATACAAAATTGTTCAGAGTAGTTAAATCACAAGCAGATTGTGATAAATTGCAGGAAGACCTTGTGAGACTGGAAAATTGGGCATCCAATGGCAGATGAAATTTAATGTGAATTAGTGCAAGGTGATGCATATAGGGAAAAATAACCCATGCTTTAGTTATACAATGTTAGTTTCCATATTAGGTGCTACCACCCAAGAAAGAGATCTAGGCGTTATAGTGGATAACACATTGAAATCGTCGGTTCAGTGTGCTGCGGCAGTCAAAAAAGCAAACAGAATGTTGGGAATTATTAGGAAGGGAATGGTGAATAAAACAGAAAATGTCATAATGCCTCTGTATCGCTCCATGGTGAGACCACACCTTGAATACTATGTACAATTCTGGTCACCGCATCTCAAAAAAGATATAATTGTGATGGAGAAGGTACAGAGAAGGGCTACCAAAATGATAAGGGGAATGGAACAACTCCCCTATGAGGAAAGGCTGAAGAGGTTAGGACTTTTCAGCTTGGAGAAGAGACGGCTGAGGGGGGATATGATAGAGGTCTTTAAGATCATGAGAGGTCTTGAACAAGTAGATGTGAATCGGTTATTTAGTCTTTCAGATAATAGAAAGACTAGGGGGCACTCCATGAAGTTAGCATGTGGCACATTTAAAACTAATCGGAGAAAGTTCTTCTTCACTCAACGCACAATTAAACTCTGGAATTTGTTGCCAGAGGATGTGGTTAGTGCAGTTAGTGTAGCTGTGTTTATAAAAGGATTGGATAAGTTCTTGGAGGAGAAGTCAATTACCTGCTATTAATTAAGTTGACTTAGAAAATAGCCACTGCTATTACTAGCAACGGTAACATGGAATAGACTTAGTTTTTGGGTACTTGCCAGGTTCTTATGGCCTGGATTGGCCACTGTTGGAAACAGGATGCTTGATGGACCCTTGGTCTGACCCAGTATGGCATGTTCTTATGTTCTTATGAGTAAAAAAAGTACTTGCTATGATTTGTTTTAAATCTGATGATAGTTTCATGGCGTGTCCCCCTTGTTTTAGTGTTATTTGAAAGAGTAAATAACCATCTTGTATTTACCCATTCCACCCCATTCATGATTTTTATAAACTTCTATCTTGTCCCTTCTCAGCCGTCTCTTTTCCAAGCTGAAGAGCCCTAACCTGCATAGCCTTTTATCATAGGGAGCCGTTCCTTCCCCTTTATCATTTTTTGTTGCCCTCCTCTGCACCTTTTCTAGTTCTACTCTGTCTTTTTAGAGATGGGGCAACCAGCATAGCACACAGTATTCAAAGTGTGGTTGCACCATAGATCAATTCAGTGGCAATATGATATTTTCTGTTTTATTCTCCATTCCTTTTTAGATCATTCCTAACATTCTATTCGCTTTCAAGACTACAAATGTACACGATGTACACTGAGGATTTCAATATATTCTCCACATGGACTCTAAGGTCCTTTTCCTGGGTGGTGACTTTCAAAACAGAACCCAGCATTGTGTACCTGTAGTTAGGATTATTTTTCCTTATGTACATCACTTTGCACTTTTCAACATTAAATTTCATCTGCCAGTCAGATGCCCAATCTCCTATTCACACAGGGTCCTTTTGTAGTTCCTTGCAATCCACTGTTGTTTTAAAACTTTGAATAATTTTGTGTTATTTCTGCAAATCTGATCACCTTATTTATCGTTCCCTTTTCCGGATCATTTATGATTACATTAAGCAGCACAAATCCCAGTACCTAACCCCTGTGGTACTCCACTAATGACCTTTCTTCTGTTTCCAGCCTTTTAACAAGTTACCATTCCAAAACAAGACTTTTAACAAGTTACCATTCCAAAACAAGACTTTTTAACTTCCTGAGAAGCCTCTCTTGGAGGACTTTGTCAAATGCTTTCTGAAATTCTAAGTTCACTATAATCAACTGGCTAATCTTTATCTACATATTTATTTACACCTTCAAAAAAAATCCAAAAGATTGGTAAGGCAAGACTTCCCTTTACTAAAACCATGTTGACTCTTCCATTAAACCATGTCTATCTATATGGGCAATGATTTTGTTTATAGAAATATCTTCTGTCTTTTTGCCTGGCACCATCAGGCTCACTGGTGTTTAGTTTTCTGGATCATACCTGGAGCCCTTTTTCAAACGCAGAATCACATAGGCCTGACTCTAGTCTTCAGGCATTGTGGGTGTTTAAGTGGTAGTTAACTTCAGCAGTCAAAAAAGCAAACAGAATGTTAGGAATTATTAGGAAGGGAATGGTTAATAAAACGGAAAATGTCATAATGCCTCTGTATCGCTCCATGGTGAGACCGCACCTTGAATTCTGTGTACAGTTCTGGTCACCGCATCTCAAAAAAGATATAATTGCGATGGAGAAGGTACAGAGAAGGGCAACCAAAATGATAAAGGGGATGGAACAGCTCCCCTATGAGGAAAGACTGAAGAGGTTAAGGCTGTTCAGCTTGGAGAAGAGATGGCTGAGGAGGGGATATGATAGAGGTGTTTAAGATCATGAGAGGTCTTGAACGAGTAGATGTGAATCAGTTATTTACACTTTCGAATAATAGAAGGACTAGGGGGGCATTCCATGAAGTTAGCACATTTAAGACTAATTGGAGAAAATTCTTTTTCACTCAACGCACAATAAAGCTCTGGAATTTGTTGCCAGAAGATGTGGTTAGTGCAGTTAGTGTAGCTGAGTTTAAAAAAGGTTTGGATAAGTTCTTGGAGAAGAAGTCCATTAACTGCTATTAATCAAGTTTACTTAGGGAATAGCTACTGCTATTAATTGCATCAGTAGCATGGGATCTTCTTAGTGTTTGGTTAATTGCCAGGTTCTTGTGGCCTGGTTTGGCCTCTGTTGGAAACAGAATGCTGGGCTTGATGGACCCTTGGTCTGACCCAGCATGGCAATTTTTATGAACTTAGGGGCGGATTTTAAAACGAGCGCGAATAGCCTACTTTTGTTTGCGCTCCAGGCGCAAACAAAAGTACGCTGGATTTTAGTAGATACGCGCGGAGCCGCGCGTATCCGCTAAAATCCTGGATCAGCGCGCGCAAGGCTATCAATTACGTATAGCCGGCGCGCGCCGAGCCGCGCAGCCTACCCCCGTTCCCTCCGAGGCCGCTCCGAAATCGGAGCGGCCTCGGAGGGAACTTTCCTTTGCCCTCCCCTCACCTTCCCCTCCCTTCCCCTACCTAACCCACCCGCCCGGCCCTGTCTAAACCCCCCCCCTTACCTTTGTCGGGGGATTTACGCCTCCCTCCGGGAGGCGTAAATCCCCGCACGTCAGCGGGCCTCCTGCGCGCCGGGACGCGACCTGGGGGCGGGTCCGGAGGGCGCGGCCATGCCCCCGGGCCACCCCGGGCCGTAGCCACGCCCCCGGGCCCGCCCCCGGAACGCTCCCGACACGCCTCGAAAACGCCGCGCGGTTCGGGCCCGCCCCCCGACACGCCCCCTCCGAAAACCCCGGGACTTACGCGAGTCCCGGGGCTCTGCGCGCGCCGGTAGGCCTATGTAAAATAGGCTTCCCGGCGCGCAGGGCCCTGCTCGCGTAAATCCGCCCGGTTTTGGGCGGATTTACGCGAGCAGGGCTCTGAAAATCCGCCCCTTAGGTATGCAATTTCATGTTTGAGTTCTTTTAGGACTTTGGAGCGGATGCCATCCAGTCCTGATGATTTGTTACATTTGTTACATTTTACTTTATCAGTTTGATCTATTACAGATAATTGTTTTAGTTGCTCAGAATCATCACCATGAAGGAATATTTCAGGTATGGATATGTTCACAAAATTCTCCCCAGTAAAGACCGAGGCAAAGAATTAATTCAGTTTTTCTGCTATTTCCTTGTCCTCCCTGAGTACCCCTTTTACCCCTCTGTCATCTAGTGGCCCAAATGATTTCCTCACAGGCTTTTTGCTTCAAATGTACTTGAAAATGGTTTATTAGTTGTTGCCTCTCTGGCAAGCTTCTTCTCAGGTTTTCTCTCAGCCTGCCTTAGTACTGATTTACATCTAACTTGCCAGTGTTTCTGCTTCTGTCTATTTTCTTCATTTGGGTCTGCTTTACATTTTTTGAATGTCTCTTTCATCTCACCATTAAACCATGCTGGCAGTCCTTTGAATTTCCTTCAGTCCTTTTTAATGCTTGATGGAGTACATTTTACGTGAGCTCTCAAGCTGGTATTTTTAAACAATGCCCATGCCTCATGCAAACTTTTAACCTTTACAACCACTGCTTCTAGGGTTTTTTTTTCTAATTTCCTCATTCTGTCATAGCCTCCCTTTTTTAAGTTAGTATTCTGAGATGTATACCCCCATCAAGATCGATAGCCTTGTGTGTTTTCAGTTATGCCCGTACCTTGAATATTACTCCTCAGCGAAGTTTACTGCAAGTCACACCACAGTCCATCATGCTTACCTTTTGTCCCTCATCCTCTCCCTTCCAGTGTGAATACTCAGCAAAAGTATTTGCTTAAGGCATTTGCTTTCTTCTGATCTTAACTCTTCACTAACGTTGTCCTCCCCTTTCATTCTTACTATTCCACTTTTGCTCATTTAAGTTAGACATCTAAAGTTTTACCTACTGACTGGGCAATATACGCCCTCGCTTGAGCCTTTACCAGTCTAACTGCCTTTCTGTCCTCTCTTCATTTCTCTTGGTAATTTTGCCTCTCCTCCTCCTCCTGTTTCTGTTTGCATTATTTAAAGGCTCGTTTCTTTACTCCTACTTTTTCTCCTGCTTCTTTGGTGAACCTTAGTGGTCCCTCTATTCGCACACGCTGCATATAAATACAGTATATGGTGTGTGTATATATATATATATATATATATATATATATCTACTAGATAAGGGAGCCCTGACCGACGTGCCGCAAATGCGCAGTAGAGAGCAACTCTACCGCGCATGCGCGGGCAGCACGTCAGCCAGAGCGGAGCGTGCCCGAAAAATAAATGGCGCCTGCTCCTTAGGAGCAGGAGCAGCGGCGACGAGCAGGAGCGGGAGGAGCAGTAGCCGCGGCGACGACGACAACAAGCAGGAGCGGGAGGAGCAGCCGCGGCGACGCGCGCGAGGGAGGGAGGAGCAGTCGCGGCGGCGCGCGCGCGAGGGAGGGACACCCCCCTGTCTGCCGGGTGTGGATGACTGAAAGGGGAGTGAGCTAAGAGGTGGGAGGGAGGAGAGAGTGGGGGAGGGAGGATAGTGGGGGAGGGGGGTGAGAGTGAGGTGAGGAGAGGGAGGGAGGTGAGTGTGGTGGGGTGGGAGGGAGGAGAGAGTGAGGCCGAAAACATTTTTTTAAATGTAGCCCGTTGTTACAGGCTTAACGCCTGTAACAACGGGCTACATATATATATATATATGTATATATATATATATATATATATGTATATATGTATATATATGTATATATATGTATATATGTATATATGTATATATGTATATATATACATATATATATATATATATATATATATGTAGCCCGTTGTTACAGGCGTTAAGCCTGTAACAACGGGCTACATTTAAAAAATGTTTTCGGCCTCACTCTCTCCTCCCTCCCCCCACCACACTCACCTCCCTCCCTCTCCTCACCTCACTCTCACCCCCCTCCCCCACTATCCTCCCTCCCCCACTATCCTCCCTCCCCCACTCCCCCACATATATATATATATATATATATATATATACATATATATATATATACACATATATATATATATATGTATATATGTATATATGTATATATATATATGTATATATATATATGTATATATATATATATATATATATATGTATATGTATATATATATATATATATACCCAATGAAACTGCATGAAGTTTAGGCCACATGGGGACACAGTGCTGCTTGGTTTGTGTCATGGTCTTCACAGGGGCGTTTTCCAGGCCTTTGGAAGCAGACGGAAAAGTTTTTTGGGTTTTTTTTTTGGTTTTTTTTTTAGCTGTTCAGGTTCAGCCACGCTTGTTTTAAGGCAGCTGGGGGTGAGGAATGTCAAAGCAGGGTGGTTCAGATGGTGTGCACTCCGCTAGCTCAGCGTCTTCAGTCGCAGCCAAATATAGAGTTGGCTTCCGTCCTGGGCATGTTGCTCACCACCAAGTAGGGGAGGGATGGGATACTGTCATCCTGATGAGGCGCCTGAGCAAGAGCTAGGAGGGGCAGTGACACTCGACAGCAAGAGCGCAAACCCTATCTAACCTGCAGAGTTTCAGACACCATGCAAAGGTTTCTGTAGGTTAGAGTCCTTAAAACATTAGCTGTTTCTTAGCTTGCCTGCCTACCTCTTTGGATCTTTTTCCGTTCCTTTCAGTCATAATAGTGATGCTCAACATGTGACTAGAGAGTTGCATGTTACCCTTCACAGTGTGGCTTTATTATACCCTTTAAAACACTGTAAAAGGAAGTTGTGCTTACGGTTTGCTCGCAGTGTACTACGCAGCATTCAGACTGGCATGATTAATGAGAGACACCTGCCGGTTTTAACACCAACGGTGCATTGGCCCTTAATGCCTGATGACTCTCGAACTAATGATAGGCAGAGCGCAACACTGTTACCATGGCCACATATGCTGTGTTATGCACATAAGGATTCCCCGTGCTAACCGACCCCCAAATGAAAAGACTGGTTAGTGCAGGGAGCATCTCCCCCTCTCCTTAATGCATCTACAAACCATCATTGTATCTCTGCCCCGCCTCGCCCATCTTTTTTCCCTCCTGTTGGTAGCAACTCCAAATTCAAATTGAGGGATAGGGGATGGGGAATTGAGGGATGAGGTGCCCTATCACTTTCAGGAGTTGGATCCAGAGGCTCAATGGTGTTTCAGGAGTGGGAGTGGGGGATTTGAGGGCCCAGACATTGATTATGTTGGGGTAGGATCAAGGGCCTAGAAATTGTAAACTGTGTTTCTGGGGAGGAGAAGAGCAGATGTCGACATGAATGTGGCCCATCAGTACGAAAATGAGCCCCCATCTCCTGAGTGACCCATATTAACTCTCATAGTTATTAACAGTGGATAGTACCATGCCCATAAATATTTTTTTCTTGATTTGCCCATAAATATTTTTTTCTTGATTTGCATGTGTGTCAGATCCTTTGGGGAAGTAGTGGTAACACCAGCACACCCTTAGTACCTGCGCATTAGTTAACATCCACAGTGACACGTATTTAACTTATCGATACCTTAATTTCTATTACTTACACTTTTTGGGGTGCGGAGTGAGCATATTTTATTAAAAAAAAACCCAAAACATATCTCCTACACATTTTCCTTCCTTGATGCCCCGTTTCAGCTGTATTCCTGCTTTGTTATGTATCAGTGTGATGCCTGCATGGAGCAATGATGACCTGTTCTTCAGCTGTTTGTGCTGTATTCATGCCTTACATTTTATCAGTGTGGTGTCTTCATGGGGCTCTGATGAAGATCCACTGTTTAGCTGTCTCTGCTATCTCCATGTGCTGCATTCATCAGTATGTCGCCTGCATGGAGCTCTGACAGATATACCTGCTCTTTGTCTCTCCATGCCATGTTCCTTCTTTTCCCATAATCAGTGTGATGCCTGCATGGTGCTATGATGATCCTCCTCTTTAACTGTCCAGGCTATGTTCATGCTCTACATCTATTAGTGTGACCTCTGCCTAAGGCTACGATGACCTGTTGGTCAGCTGTTTGGGCTGTATTCAGGCTTTACATTTTGTCAGTGTGATGCCTTCGTGATGCTTCAGTGTAGATCCACACTTTCACTGCCTCCGTGTTTTGTATTTATCAATGTGACGCTTGCATTGGGCTCTCTTTGGCTCTCTATTCCGTATTCCTGCCTGTGTGGGGCTATGATAAAAAATACCTGCTCTTCATCTGTCCATTCTGTATTCGTGCTGTGCATGTGTCGGTATGGGTTCTGATGGGCATCTACTGTCGTCCTATGGCTTCCAGTAGACCGTCCCTGCGCCATCTGCTCTCTGTGATCCTCCATAATCCAAGCATCTCATGGCTGTAAGCCTTCAGGAAGTTTGTGAATGTTTTAGAATTGTTTCTCTGACATATGAATGCACCCAGCATCTGCCTCTCTTACGCCATCATTCCTTGTCAGACTGGGGGAGCAAGGCCCAGAGAATAGGGGGACAGGGTGAACACTTCTAATTCATTTAACAGCAGAGGTATTAGCAGTATTCAGCAGTAATGTTCATTATGTATTATTATTCCCTTTTCATATTTGTCTCTATAGTGTGTCACTCTTCTTTTCTTTTAAAATGTAATCCATCTAGAACAACAGTAGTTGATACAGGGAGATCATAAACTTTTTAAAGAAATAAATTAGAAAGAGTGCTAAGTAGGAGCTGCAGGGGGAGGTGAGTAAGGGAAACTTGAACTGTACGTGGAAAGGGCTAGAGAGCCGACGTAGCGACTTAAGAAGAAGGGATATAGATGGTCATAGTGACAAGAAAGGAAGGTAAGGCCAGCAGCTGAGGTTTGCATGGGCCACCGATGGGGACCGTGAGAGGCCTGGGAAAGAACAGGTTGGAGGACTGTAAGGGGAAGATGCTGAGAGATATCGCACGTGTGTTTTAGACATTTGTGGAGAGCTATTTGTTTTGTTAAAACCTCATTGTTAGAGGCTCGCTGAGTAGGGAAAGTGGAATCTGAAATCCAGCTTGTTCCTTGTATACTGTAAAAAAAAAAAAAAATTTGGCAGACATTGTCTAGTGAAGACAGCCAATTGCCTGACGACATCAGCTAGAGGAGGAACACATTCTGAACTTTCTACTCTGCTGTCTCCTACAGATGATAAAGTGTAGAAAAATTAATTTTCACCAGACTCGGCAGTTGTGAGCAGAGTCACAGAGCAGTCACATAAACCCCCCCAAATATTTGCTTCTGTCTTTGACATGAAGACAAGGGATGGTATGGATGGGGAGGGGGGGCCTTTTTGTTTCATCTCATTTTTCTTTCATTAGTTGAGTATTTTTTTGATTTTCATTTCTCTATTTTTTTCCTTTTTTTTTTTTTTTGTTAATAGCACGCACTAAAGGCAGGCCACCAGCCAATCAAATCTGGTTCGGAAAATTTTTTTTTTTTAAGTCTTTCCTGGGCTTGTTACCATCCCACCCGGACAGCTCACTATCCTTTCTCCTCCCCCCCCCCCCCACCCCCGAAGTTTACTACTTCTCTTATTCTCTTACCCCATGCCCTGGAGTCCAAATTGGGCAGGAGTGACCCCCACTGCTGCCAAATGTCAAAATGGGGCCAGGCTACTTCGTCTAGCGCCATTATGATGTATGAAGGCAGTGGGAGAAGAGCGACTGAGACTGCTCCTGGCCCATATGGATCCCACAGGATGGGGCAAGGGAAGGGAGTGTCATGGAGAGATGGCGACAAGCCTGGAAAGGAAGCTAATTTTTTTTTTTAAGTTTTTAGGACTGTGTTTAGTGTGCTGGGGAGGAGTGCAGCAAACGTAAATGAAAGGAAAAAAACAAAAGAAATGTTTCTTTCTTTTCTTTACAAAACAAAACTGAACGAAATAACGAAAGCATGTCCCTAATGGAGACATTAACACCAGGGAGACATAAAACAAAGGGGTTGCCACATACTATTAGTACATAAAATGTCAGATTTTCGTTCTGACTCACAGGAAAACTCCTGGGAAACACCTCCCTGTTTTAGTCATCCAGTGGATTTCCTCTTTGTGTATACTGTGTGTACCCTGTGTTGTGTTATTGTGAACATGGACTTCTGCCCATTCGTGTGCAAGTACTGTTAGCTGTCTGTGATACGAGAGCTAAACCATCACTGTAGACAGAGTTTGGGGAACATAGAAGTTTTATTTTACATATCACTGACTTCATCCCCAGATGTGCTAGAGTGTACTGTATACTGAAGTCCATTCATTTAAAATTATTTGCCTGAAATAATAAGGTAATATATAGATAACTGTGCAATAAGTTGTGAGTCACATGGGCATGACTGTTTACTTAAAAAAATACAGATACAGGTTTTTCTCACAGGACAAGCAGGATGGTAGTCCTCACATATGGGTGACATCATCAGGATGGAGCCCAATCACGGAAAACTTCTGTCAAAGTTTCCAGAACTTTGACTGGCCCCCTACTGGGCATGCCCAGCATGGCACTAACCCTGCAGCCAGCAGGGATCCCCCTTCAGTCTTCTTTTTTCCGCGCTGCAGTAGCCTCGCGGTTTAGGAGCTCTGAACACATTCCTGACAGGAATTTTTCCTCACGGACTTATTTAAAATAGCTTTGCCCCACAGGGGTCCCTCCTCTAACTTTCTCTGGCCGCGGTACTCCGGTAAGTTTTTTCGTCGTTTTTTGTCGATTACCGTCGAGTTTGGCCCTCGCGGCATACTGGCCGTCGACCGTACCGCTGCTCGATTTTTTCTGTGGCCATGGCGTCGGGTTTTCGTCGGTGCCCGGATTGTACTCACACCATGTCGATCACAGACCCTCATAGAGTGTGTGTAATGTGCTTAGGCCGTGAGCATGATGTCCTGACTTGCACCAAATGTGCCCTCATGACACCAAAAGGTCGTAAAGCCAGAATGGAGAAGATGGGACTCCTCTTCCATGCTCACACCCCGACGCCGTCCATCGCATCAACGTCATCGGAACCAGCACCGTCGAACTCACACCAACATAGACAACCGCCCGGTGACCGCCCGCCATCGACGTCTTCACGGCCATCGACTCCCGTTTCTCCCCCTCAAGATCGAGGGGATCGAAGGGAGAAACATCGCCATCGGCATCGTAAATCTCGGACCGTCGAGGGAGCGAAATCATCGACCTCACCACCGTCCGAGCCACCCTCGAAGAAGCCCCGTCCAGGAACGGCACCGACCACTCCTGCGATCGGGACATCGAGGCAACCCTCACCCGATCGGGGTTTGGGAGTCGCGATTCCACCTGTAAAGGTGGTCCCTCTGACTGTGCCTCAGCCTCCCTCTTCCGTCACGGAGCCGGAGCTGATTGCCCCAGGTCTCCGGGAAGAACTGGACCGGCTGGTCCAGGAGGCCATCAACAAGGTGATGCAACGGCTCCAGGTCCCTCCGGCACCGACATCGGTACCAAGAGTGAAACCGGTCACCGACCCGATTCCGGCAGCGCTGGCACCGTTGCTATTCCGGATGGAGGCGCTCATGACTGCCCTTCCACCGGTGATTCCCGGGTCTCCGATGGCTCCAGTGCACTCCCCGATGACAGCCTCATCGGAAGGAGAAACACCGTTTCGCATCCCTCCTTCGGGAGTTCTGCCTCAGCCATCGATGCCATGTCGTCCCTCGCCACCAATTCATTCATCGGGAGGGATACGCACATTGGCGCCATCGATGCCTTCGATACCGGCACCAATGCCTTCCAAGCCGTCCACGGTGCCCCCGGCAATTCCTTTGATTTTCTCGGAGACTCAGCCGGGGCCTTCGGGTATCCAACCCCCTTCTCGTCCTACAGGTCAGCCTACTGATCCTTATGACACCTGGGGTGATGATACTTCCTCAGACACTGATGACTTACCTTCACCTCCCTCTCCTACTGAAAGTAGAAAGTGTTCTCCTCCAGAGGACCTCTCTTTCATTAATTTTGTGAAGGAAATGTCAGAATTGGTCCCTTTCCAACTTCAGACGGAGCAAGATGATAGGCACCAGATGATGGAGCTTCTCCAATTCCTGGATGCCCCTAAGGTGATCACTTCTATTCCCATTCATCAAGTTCTTCTTGACCTCCTCAAAAAGAACTGGGAAAATCCTGGATCCATTGCCCCAGTACACAGAAAGGCTGACACTACTTATCTGGTACAGTCAGCCCGTAGTTTTCAAAAATCTCAGCTTGACCACCACTCAGTTGTGGTGGAATCAGCTCAAAAGAAAGCAAAAAGGACAAAACCACACTCTTCTACCCCTCCTGTCAAAGAACACAAGTTCCTCGACAATGTTGGTCGTCAAGTGTTCCAAGGGGCCATGCTTATCTCCAGGATTGCTTCTTACCAGCTGTATATGACCCAATACAACAGGGTCATTTTCAAGCAAATACAGGACTTCTCTGAAACCCTGCCTGACCAATTCCAAGAACATCTTCAAATCCTTGTTCACAAGGGGTTTGAAGCAGGAAAGCATGAGATAAGAACAGCTTACGATATCTTCGACACCTCTACTAGAGTGTCTGCAGCTGCCATCTCGGCAAGACGCTGGGCCTGGCTCAAGTCTTCTGACCTTCACCCAGAAGTACAAGATAGGCTCTCTGACCTGCCCTGTATAGGAGATAATCTGTTCGGTGAACAGATTCAGCAAATAGTGGCTGAATTAAAGGACCATCATGAGACCCTCAAACAGTTCTCATCGATACCTTCTGACTTCCCTTCTAGACAGCTCTTCAAGAAGGACTCTAAGAAGTCATTCTTCCGTCCAAGGAAGTACTATCCTTCACCAACAAGGTCCCGAGTTACGAGGCCTTATCAGAAATCTCAGCCCTGCCAGGCCCGAAAGCAAAAGCCACAAGCAGCTCCCCAGCCGGGGCCTGCTTCAGATTTTTGACGTTCCCTTGGAGAGCAGCAGCCTGATCCCTCTGCCAGCCATACCAGTGGGAGGTCGATTGTGCCATTTTCACAGCATGTGGCAATCAATCACAACCGACCAATGGGTGCTAGCAATCTGAATTTTCTTGCTCTTCCACTGGATTCACCACCTCTACAAGCGTGGAGAGTAAACAACCACTCTCTCCCTCTGGAGCAGGAGGTTTCCCTTCTTCTCCAGTTAAGAGCAATAGAACCCGTCCCTCTTTCACAACAAGGCCTAGGGTTGTTCACGTCTACCCCTATCTAGACGACTGGTTAATCAGGGCCCCAACCCAGCAAGCCGCTCGATCATCCCTGGATTTGACCCTACACACTCTAATTTCTCTAGGATTTCTTGTCAATTACGAGAAATCCTATTTAGTCCCATCTGAAACCTTGTCCTTCATTGGGGCAGACTTGGACACCTTACAGGCAAAAGCCTTTCTACCTCATCAACGAGTACAAACCCTCGTTTCTCTCGCTCACCAGTTGCAGTCTCAGCACACAGCAATAGCTTGACAATTCCTTGCCTTCTCGGACACATGGCGTCCTCAGTCCATCTCACACCAATGGCCCGCCTGGCCATGAGAGTCACGCATTGGACTCTGAGGTCACAATGGATTCAAGCAACTCAGCCTTTGTCAACCATTGTTCACATCACCGACACACTCCGTCTGTCTCTCACCTGGTGGAAAGATCGGAACCATCTCCTCCAGGGACTGCCTTTTCATCTGCCAGATCCTCAACTCATTCTCACCACCGATGCTTTCAACCTCGGCTGGGGAGCTCATGTGAGTCACAAGGATTTTGGTGGAAGCCAAACACCAGATAAATTTCCTGGAGCTTCGAGCGATGTGATATGCTCTCAGAGCTTTTCAGGATTCTCTATCAAATCACGTTATCCTGATTCAGACGGACAACCAGGTAGCCATGTGGTACATCAACAAGCAGGGAGGCACAGGCTCCTTCCTTCTATGTCAGGAAGCTGCGCAGATTTGGGCGGAAGCGCTCTCTCGCTCGATGTACCTCAGGGCCACCTACTTGCCGGGAGTACACAATGTCTTGGCAGACAAACTGAGTCGTGTCTTCCAACCACATGAGTGGTCGCTCAACCCCTCGGTAGCATCCTCTCTTTTCCAACAATGGGGTTATCCCCAAATAGACCTCTTTGCGTCCCCTCAGAACCACAAAGTGGACAATTACTGCTCCCTCATTCAGAGCGAGCGCTCTCAGCCCAGAGATGCATTCTGCTCTATGCATTCCCTCCACTTCCTCTTCTCTCGAAGACTCTCGTGAAGCTCTGTCAGGACAAGGGAACCATGATTTATTTATTTATTTATTTTTAGAGTTTTATATACCGGTGTTCCTGTATGAAATACAAATGATCCTGATAGCACCTCACTGGCCACACCAAGTGTGGTTTCCCATACTCCAGGATCTCTCCATCCGCAGGCACATTCCCTTGGGAATGCACCCGCTTCTGATCACTCAGAACGACGGATGTCTACGCCATACCAATCTTCAGGCCTTGTCCCTGATGGCATGGATGTTGAAAGGTTAATCCTTCAACCACTTAACCTTTCAGATTCGGTTTCTCGTGTCCTGATTGCTTCACGGAAGCCTTCCACAAGAAAGTCTTATTCCTATAAATGGAAAAGGTATACATCATGGTGTTCTTCGCAGTCCCTTGATCCTTTTTCCTGTCCAATCCCAAGGTTTTTGGACTATCTCTGACATTTATCGGAATCAGGTCTAAAGACCTCTTCCATCAGAATGCATGTCAGTGCGGTAGCCGCCTTCCATAAAGGTGTCGGGGATGTCCCTATATCAGTACAACCCCTCGTAACTCGTTTTCTTAAAGGCTTACTCCATATCAAGCCACCTTTACGTCCTCCGGCCCCTTCTTGGGACCTTAATCTGGTTCTCGGGCGGCTCATGAAACCACCCTTTGAACCTCTTCACTCCTGTGACCTAAAATATCTCACATGGAAAGTGATTTTCCTTTTAGCTATCACTTCAGCTCGCAGGGTTAGTGAGTTACAGGCCCTAGTTACCTATCCGCCTTACACTAAACTCCTGCAGGACCGGGCGGTACTCCGCATTCACCCTAAGTTTTTGCCTAAGGTAGTTTCGGAGTTTCACATTAATCAATCCATCATACTACTTATCTTCTTTCCCAGGCCCCACTCCAACCCAGGGGAACAGGCTCTGCATACCCTTGACTGTAAACGGGCTCTAGCATTCTACCTAGACCGTACAGTTGCCCACAGGAAGAGCACTCAGTTATTCATCTCTTTCCATCCCAACAAACTAGGGCAGCCTGTGGGTAAGCAGACTCTCTCCTCCTGGTTGGCGGACTGCATATCTTTTTGCTATCAGCAAGCAGGCATTCCTTTCCAAGACCATGTTAAAGCACACTCTGTGAGGGCCATGGCGACTTCAGTAGCACACCTACGATTGGTGCCGCTTCCTGACATTTGCAGGGCTGCCACCTGGAGCTCACTCCACACTTTTGCAGCCCATTATTGCTTGGATAAGGCCGGAAGACAGGATTCCATCTTCGGCCAATCTGTCCTGCATAACCTTTTTCCAACGTGACGTACCAACACCCTTCCGCCTGCCCGGTGGGGTTCAGGATGTCCTCTACCAAATTTCACCCCAGTTGTTGTGCCTGTTGCATGTCGTTGGGTACATTTGGTGCATGTTCAGACATCCTCAGCTCGGTACTCACCCATATGTGAGGACTACCATCCTGCTTGTCCTGTGAGAAAGCAAATGTTGCTTACCTGTAACAGGTGTTCTCACAGGACAGCAGGATGTTAGTCCTCATGAAACCCGCCCGCCGCCCCGCGGTGTTGGGTTCGTAACGTTTTGTTGTTTAATTTTTTCGGCACTACCTGTAGCTATCAAATAAGACTGAAGGGGAACCCCTGCTGGCTGCAGGGTTAGTGCCATGCTGGGCATGCCCAGTAGGGGCCAGTCAAAGTTCTGGAAACTTTGACAGAAGTTTTCCGTGATTGGGCTCCATCCTGATGATGTCACCCATATGTGAGGACTAACATCCTGCTGTCCTGTGAGACCACCTGTTACAGGTAAGCAACATTTGCTAAATCAATATGCTGGCAAACTTGGAAATGACCCTTATGTTTGGTATCAATAAAATCTGACCATCAGAGCATCCAGTGGAGCCAGGTATAATATATTAGGTACAATGGGGATTAAGTTTTAAACTAAATCAATAGGATGGGGGACCAATATCCTCAGGATTAATGGCAGTCAGTGGATTGAGGGAGAAATTAACTTAGTGTACTTGTACAGGATGTGTATGTCACTTAGAGCTATAGACATGTTAAGTAGTAGTACTAGTAGTAACATTAATGACAGTCATGGGCTAGGAAGTAAATTCCTCAAGATTAATGGAAGTCAGTGAATTGAGGGAGTGATTTTCTTAGCATTAATTGCAGTCATTGGGATGGGGAGAGAATTTCACACAATGAAAGATAATCATAGGCTGGAGGAGAGATTTCCTTAGTATCAATGGCAATCAGTGGGAAGGGGGAGAGATTTCCCAGGATTAATGGCAGTCAGTGGGATGGGGAGGGATTTCCCAGGATTAATGGCAGTCAGTGGGGTGGGGCGGGATTTCCCAGGATTAATGGCAGTCAGTCGGATGGGGGAGGGATTTCCCAGGATTAATGGCATTCAGTGGGATGGGGAGAGATTTCCCAGGATTAACGGCAGTCAGTGGGATGGGGGAGGGATTTCCCAGGATTAACGGCAGTCAGTGGGATGGGGGAGAGATTTCCCAGGATTAATGGCAGTCAGTGGGATGGGGCAGGATTTCCCAGGATTAATGGCAGTCAGTGGGATTGGGGAGGGATTTCCCAGGATTAATGGCAGTCAGTGGGATGGGGGAGGGGTTTCTCAGGATTAATGGCAGTCAGTGGGATGGGGGAGGGATTTCCCAGGATTAATGGCAGTCAGTGGGATGGGGGAGGGGTTTCTCAGGATTAATGGCAGTCAGTGGGATGGGGGAGAGATTTCCCAAGATTAATGGCAGTCAGTGGGATGGGGGAGGGATTTCTCAGGATTAATGGCAGTCAGTGGGATGGGGAGGGATTTCCCAGGATTAATGGCAGTCAGTGGGATGGGGCGGGATTTCCCAGGATTAATGGCAGGCAGTGGGATGGGGGAGAGATTTCCCAGGATTAATGGCATTCAGTGGGATGGGGGAGGGATTTCTCAGGATTAATGGCAGTCAGTGGGATGGGGGAGGGATTTCCCAGGATTAATGGCAGTCAGTGGGATGGGGCGTGATTTCCCAGGATTAATGGCAGGCAGTGGGATGGGGGAGAGATTTCCCAGGATTAATGGCAGTCAGTGGGAAGGGGGAGGGATTTCTCAGGATTAATGGCAGTCGGTGGGATGGGGGAGGGATTTTCCAGGATTAATGACAGTCGGTGGGATGGGGGAGAGATTTCCCAGGATTAATGGCAGTCAGTGGGATGGGAGAGGGATTTCCCAGGATTAATGGCAGTCGGTGGGATGGGGGCTAGATTTCCCAGGATTAATGACAGTCAGTGGGATGGGGGCGAGATTTCCCAGGATTAATGACAGTCAGTGGGATGGGGGAGGGATTTCCCAGGATTAATGGCAGTCAGTGGGATGGGGAAGAGATTTCCCAGGATTAATGGCAGTCAGTGGGATGGGGGAGGGATTTCCCAGGATTAATGGCAGTCAGTGGGATGGGGCGGGATTTCCCAGGATTAATGGCAGTCAGTGGGATGGGGGAGGGATTTCTCAGGATTAATGGCAGTCAGTGGGATGGGGGAGGGATTTTCCAGGATTAATGACAGTCGGTGGGATGGGGGAGAGATTTCCCAGGATTAATGGCAGTCAGTGGGATGGGAGAGGGATTTCCCAGGATTAATGGCAGTCGGTGGGATGGGGGCGAGATTTCCCAGGATTAATGACAGTCAGTGGGATGGGGGAGGGATTTCCCAGGATTAATGACAGTCAGTGGGATGGGGAAGAGATTTCCCAGGATTAATGGCAGTCAGTGGGATGGGGAGGGATTTCCCAGGATTAATGGTTGTCAGTGGGATGGGGGAGGGATTTCCCAGGATTAATGGCAGTCAGTGGGATGGGGCGGGATTTCCCAGGATTAATGGCAGGCAGTGGGATGGGGGAGAGATTTCCCAGGATTAATGGCAGTCAGTGGGATGGGGAGGGATTTCTCAGGATTAATGGCAGTCAGTGGGATGGGGGAGGGATTTTCCAGGATTAATGACAGTCGGTGGGATGGGGGAGAGATTTCCCAGGATTAATGGCAGTCGGTGGGATGGGAGAGGGATTTCCCAGGATTAATGGCAGTCGGTGGGATGGGGGCGAGATTTCCCAGGATTAATGACAGTCAGTGGGATGGGGGCGAGATTTCCCAGGATTAATGACAGTCAGTGGGATGGGGGAGAGATTTCCCAGGATTAATGACAGTCAGTGGGATGGGGGAGGGATTTCCCAGGATTAATGGCAGTCAGTAGGATGGGGAAGAGATTTCCCAGGATTAATGGCAGTCAGTGGGATGGGGGAGGGATTTCCCAGGATTAATGGCAGTCAGTGGGACGTGGGAGAGATTTCCCAGGATTAATGGCAGTCGGTGGGACGTGGGAGAGATTTCCCAGGATTAATGGCAGTCGGTGGGACGGGGGAGGGATTTCCCAGGATTAATGGCAGTCGGTGGGATGGGGGAGGGATTTCCCAGGATTAATGGCAGTCAGTGGGATGGGGGAGGGATTTCCCAGGATTAATGGCAGTCAGTGGGATGGGTGCTAAATTTCCAGGATTAGTGTTAGTAAGTGGTGTGGACGTTTTTTGTTACTGGTCTTGCCAATTTAGTTGTTCATGGTCAGTATTGGGCTTGACAACAGGGACCCCCACACCTACAGGAGAAACACTTACCTTGAATTAGAAATGACTCAGAGTTCTTCTCTGACAGCCTGCAAAGATACTTTACTTAGGAAAGTGGTTTAGAAAATTAATAAACATTATAAGGTCCATAGTCTGCACGTTTGTCTGGCAAAGTTTGGATACTTAGGCAGCTAAATGCTGGGATTTTAAAATCTTGTTTGTCTGACCACCCCTGACATAGTCGGATAAATTTTTAGCCAGTTGAAAACATATCTGGCTATGAGAGGTGCTTTCCTGGGTGGATACTGGCAGTTAATGGCATATGATGCCGATTTTCAGCATTATCCGGCTAATGTAACTGGATGACTTGAGGACAGCGAACAGTAGTCATAAAGTTAGGTGGACAAACTTTATCCGGCTAACCCTAAGATAGCTAGGTATATATAACGGTGTGCCAGGTTGCTGAATATCCAAGCTAAGTTAGCTGGATATGTTTATCGGCTAACTTTCCTTGCTGGCTCATTGCTGAATACAGAGCTCAGTATACACAGTTACATGCTTTTGTACATAGGGATTGTGCTGGTGTGATCAGACACAATAGATAGGGAGAAAAGATGGCGACTCAGATTGACTAGTGCAGGTTACACCCTAACTTGATAGCCTTTACTGTCTCACTCCTTCCCATGCAGGGTCACGTGACACAGCCAGGGAATGTTAACCCTTTCTCTGTCTGATCTGGAGGGATAACCTTTTGCTATTGGTCTTCCAACAAATGGGTGGGGGGAGAGATTTCCTAGGATTAATGGCAGTCCATGAATGGAGAAATATTTAGTACAAACCGCAGTCATCGAGGTTGAATGTGTGTTGGGAATTGATTTTTCAGCAGTTACAGCATCCTCAGAAGATGGGGAAAGGTTGCCAAGTAGCACTGCAAGTTGGTGAGATGAAATTGCTGAAGGTAATTCAGCTCGTCTCAAACTGATGGGAAGAGCCTCCAGATCATGAAGATAGTAATGAGAGTAGCATAGCTAAATGTCTCTCAATTTTGCTAAAAGTCCTAGGATACCTAATCTGTTCACACCATTAGGGCTCTAGTCTGACTCTGAATGCATCACATGATGTCCCATCTTTCAATAGGCTGTTAAAGAGCACCTTGCCTTGAAATGGTGTTTCATGAAAGGGAAGCAGACTGCGTGAGATGAAGAGCTTCTGGGGGCATGGGTAGCTGTGAAGGTTGGGTGGCCCCTATTCCTTCACAGTGCTGGTATATGTGAAAACAGCTGCTGGACCTTGTCCTCTGTCTGCCCATCCAGGTAACGCTTCAATGCAGGACGAGCTGCTCTCCCCTGCCTCCCTGCAGTACACTCTGCCATCACCACTGCGCCTTGACCAGTACTGGAATGAGGTTGCCATCATGGACGCCATCCCTATGGCAACCACAGAGCAGGATGCCCTGATGGAAATGTCCGACATACAGGTGTGGTCCTCGGGGATCACCCCCTCACTAGTAACGGCGGAGGATTCCTCTCTTGAATGCAGCAGGGCCGAGGACTCGGATGCCACCACAGAAGGAAAATTAACGGAAAAATGTTTTGCGGATTCCCCTGGCCCTGACTACTCAGGCTCTCTTGACCTTGCTGAGGACTATTCAGTGGATTCAGATGCTGTGAATGGCCTTATTGACTTACTTGACCAGGATGAAGGTCAGAGGTCAGAGGTGGCTATGCCAGTCTGTGAGAGCCAGGATGTGATGGCCATGGGTGACCGTGATGAGAAAAGTGAAGTTTCTTTTGTTTCAGGCAAGCAGAGGGTCCAGTCAAGGATCAATACTTCACCGATCCGCTTCATAATGGAGAAGAACAAAGACAGGTAATGATCGTAACCACTGGCACTCCTCACCTGAATAGCAAACCAGCTGAAAGAGCTACACTCACCTTATCTCCTCATTAATTGTACAGGTTAGGTAGAACTTCAGTTTGATTCTGTGATGTTTTAAAGCTTGTGAGGTTTAGCTGAGCCACACACTCTGAGGCCCACATGTGGCCCTTGAGCCACAAGTTTAAGATCACTGTTTGAAAGAATAGTTTGAGACAAAGCATGCAAATCTATCTCATGCACATTCATTGTGGATATCCTAAAATCTTGACTGGCTAAATGTGTCCCGAGGACTGGGTTGAGAACCTCTGTTGTATTGAACTTTTTTGCTTTTCAGCTCCAAAAATGGTAATAGATACTTACAAACATGGATATATTTTAGGCCAAATAGGAGGAGGGAGACATGACCTGTATTCAGGTATTATTTTTTTCTCAGGGCTGGACAGTGGAAAGTTCATGAAGAGAACTGTTAATGTTTGAAACAAAGTCTGGCTATCTTTTACAGAGAGTGACGTGTATGTATTGAGGGGTAGTATCCAGTGATATATAAATACATTACAGGTCTAACTTAAGCTGTAGCTCAGAAAGCTGGAATGGTACACATGAGAACCATTTGGCCCACCCAGATTGCCCTGATGCCCCTGCTTTACACTCCTTTAGTTAAGGATTTCTCCCAGCTATCAGCTGTACAACTTAACTGCCTGCACTGCTCCAGCCATGGTTACTTAGCCTTGCCCCTGTCTACCACACTAAAGATATCTCCCAGCTGTCAAGTGAGCAAGCTTGACTGCCTACACTTCTCTAGCTGTGCCAATGATCTTTCCTTACTCGTGTTCTGCATCCACTGCACTAACAATATCTTCCATCTGTCAGCCATACACTGCTCTATCTGTAGCTATGACCCTTTCTTACCCTTACTCTCACTACACTAAAGATGTGTCCCAGCTGCCAGCTGGACAAGATCAGATGTCTGCAGGATGTCACACCAACTGCTTATGGTTCCTAGATGGGGAGTGTAACCAAGTCACTCTGCTGCTACTGCTTGGAAACTTGCCACCTCCCCCCAGTAATACCTAAGCATGAACCAAAGGCCTGCCACTGTTTCATGTGACTGACTTTGCCTCCTGTTGGGCATTTGATGCAAGCCATACTATGGCTCTCTGCAAGTTGACTGTCATCTCCCCTTTTTGGCCCTCTCTCTTCTATGTGATGTGATTGAGCATGTAGGTTTTCATTACTGCTCCAAAATCAAGGATCTTGCACCCCACCCCTATCATTTCTGTTACCTACTGCTTTCTCATCTGTTTTTTCTACTGCCTTCTATATCTTTCCCAAGTGTTTCCCTAAATTCTGTAATGGCTATCACCTCCGCTGACCAGCTGTTCCAGGCATCCACCACCCATCAATAAAGATGCATTTTCTTGTGTGAGCTCTGAACCTTCTTCCCTAAGGCTTCATATCATGATCCCTATCCTTGAGTTTCTTTTCTATGCAAAATGTTACTGTCTTATACTTTACTGAAGCTGGCTAAATATTTGAATGTTTCTATTATATTCTCCTTTCTTTTCTTTCTTCCAGTAGGTACACAATGAGTTCCTTACACCTTTCTGTGTAGAGAATAAGCAGCAGGTTCTGTGCCATTTGTGGAATGAGCGCTTGCAGGAGAGGGATGTGTGTACAGAACTCTGTGTGTACCTGATACTATGGGAAGAGCTGCCACAGGAGGAGCTATGTGTACAGAGCCATGTGTGTTCACCATATTATGGGATGAGCTTCCCCAGGAGACAATGTGTGTACAGAGCTCTGTGTCTACCAATTATAAAGAAACAAAACAGTGACCCCCTTACCCTAAGCAATTACAGACCAGTATCAAATCTACCATTAATTGCAAAATTAATAGAAAAAACTGTACAAAATCAACTAGCTGAACACTTGGACAACAATAATATACTGTACCCAGCACAACATGGCTTCCGTAAATACTACAGCACAGAGACACTGCTACTTTCACTAACAGACAATTTCATGAGAGGTTTCAATAGTGGAAAACATTACATTCTAATGATGCTAGACCTGTCATCAGCATTTGATACAGTAATCATGACATACTATTAAAAAGACTAGAAGAAATAGGATCACTCAACAAAACAATAAACTGGTTCAGACCATATCTAAATAATAGATATTTCCAAGTACAGATCAAAGATGTAAGATCAGAAAAAATAAACCTTCAAACAGGAGTACCACAAGGATCAGCCTTGTCCGCAACACTCTTTAACATATACCTGCTGCCTTTATGTCACCTCTTAGCAGGTCTGGGCATCATACATTACATATATGCTGATGATATTCAACTAATCCTACCCATTGACGACACAATTGAAAAAACATTAAACCTAGCTAACATGTACCTAGATATTATCAAACAGTTACTAAACCAAATGGAGCTCGTTATTAACATCGAAGAAACAAAATTCCTACATTAGAACAAAAGAATATAGAGATAATTCAAAACCCAATTACGCTCAAAACAACCAGAAAAATATAATTAACAGAGAAAGTACGAAACAGAGTAATAATTGACAAGGAACTAAGCATGAAACAGCACATATCTTTAAAAGTAAAGGAAGGCTATGCAAAGCTCATGGTTCTCAGGAGATTAAAACCACTATTAACACCTACAAACGTTCGATCAGTGCTACAAGCTTTAATATTTGCGAGCACGGATTACTGAACGCCTACTACTATGTTTACCATACACAATGCTAAGACCACTCCAAATACTACAGAACACTGCAGCAAGAATTCTGACTGGTAAAAGAAAAGAGACCACATTACCGAAACCCTGGCTGAATTACACTGGTTACCCATTGAGCTCAGAATACAGTACAAAACACTATGCACTATACACAAATTAATACATAATGAAAAAGCAGAATGGCTGAACACAGCACTTTGTGTACATGTCCCTCATAGAAACCTGAGATCAGCCAACATTGCACTCCTAACTGTCCTTTCCGTCAGAACAGCAAAACTAACCCAAGTAAGAGAAAGGGCATTATCATTAGCAGGACCTATACTATGGAATGCCATGCTTCTAGAGATCAGATTACAAAGAGACATCAAAACTTTTTTTTTAAAGTTTAAAAACCTGGCTCGTTAAAAAAGCTTATCACAAAGAGAATGGAGAATAGAAAACAGAAAGGAGTAGAAAGCGGGCAGTAGAACATCCACGCACAGCACCTAACCTAATATGTGCGTATTTTTTATTTTATCTCGCTACTAAAAGAAAAATTCCGTTTTTAAAATTATGCATGTTATTAAATATGATACAGGTATAAAAGGACAAGATTTATCACATTCACCAAATAGTATTTATCACAAAATTATGTAACTGAACCTTTATGGCACCTGTTTAGATTATATGATTCTATAAACTTATTCAACATTAATTTATGTGCCTTACTGTAAACTGTTGTGATGATACTTAACGACAGTATAGAAAAGTTTTTAAATAAATAAATAAAATAAATAAATACCATATTGTGGAATTAGCTCCCCCAGGATAGGGGTATGTATAGAGCTCTGTGTGTACCCTGTTTTATGGGATAAGCTTCCCCATGAGAGAGTGTGTGTACAGAGCTCTGTGTGTGTACCCCATATTATAGAATGAGCTCCCCCAGGAGAGTGTCTGAATAAAGAGCCATGTGTGTACACCATATTATGGGATGAGCTTTCCCAGGAGACAATGTGTGTACAGAGCTCTGTGACTATACAATATTATGGGTTTCCGCACCCCAGGATAGGGGGTATGTACAGAGCTCTGCGTGTACCCCATATTATAGAATGAGCTCCCCCAGGAGAGTGTCTGAATAAAGAGCCATGTGTGTACACCATATTATGGGATGAGCTTCCCCAGGAGACAATGTGTGTACAGAGCTCTGTGACTATACAATATTATGGGATTCGCACCCCCAGGATAGGGGGTATGTACAGAGCTCTGTGTGTACCCCATATTATAGAATGAGCTCCCCCAGGAAGTGTCTGATAAAGAGCATGTGTGTAACCGATATTATGGGATGAGCTTCCCCAGGAGACAATGTGTGTACAGAGCTCTGAATGTACCCTGTATTATGGGACAAGCTCCCCCAAGAGAGGGTGTTTGCACAGGGCTCTTGAGCATATTTATTATGGGAATCTGCAATGACCCAGGAACATTGGCTTGGCTGAAACTCCCTTCTCCCCCCCCCCCCCCCCCCCCCTCTCCCCCCAAGCTAACAGTTTGTGCGAGCTTGCACAGCATGCAGACTTTTACCCAGGTTAAAAAGAGGACGTTCCCAGGGCCAGGGAGGAAAGCAGCCTGTGTACACAGATTTTCAAATGCATGCATGCTATTCTGTCCCTTGCCCCCCCCCCCCCCCCACCGGCTGCTCGCTTAAAGAGCAGGCGCAAACTACCCAAGTGCTTTTAGGACTGTGTGGCTGCTAATTTTCACTAGAACATAACGCAGGTGATTTTCCTTTGAAAATTGGGCTCGGCGTACGTGGACTAGATGTGGCCACAGGCATTGCAAAAATAAAACAAGCTACTAAACATTACCCCCCCCCCCCCCCCCCGCCCCTTTCCTCCCTTCCTCTAAGGATCGGTAGCAGCGCTGATAGCAATAGCAGACCATGTGTTCCACTGATCAGAAGTCATAGCATTAGCAGAATCAATGACGTGGGAGGCGCGTGACGCCCTGGCTGTAGGAGTGAGGAACCGAGGCACAGGTGTAGTGGAGAAGGTGAGGGAATGTGGAAAGGGAGTGAAAGCGGTAGAGAGGCCGGGGAACAAAAAAAGTTTTAAAAAGGGGTTGGTTATACTTGTTGTTAGGGAGGAATATACGTATTCTTGTGCAAATGTAGGTATCGTTTTGTTTGCACACAGACATGAGCACCGCGTTTGTTAACCGGAAAGTATTGCCCATGGAAATTAAGACCCTGCTAGAATTTCTCACTTCCTCTTTCCTTTTGTTTGTTGCCAAGGCAAGAGACTGGAACATCGGTGGCTCGCTGGATCTGGACTGAGAGGTCCTGGCAGAGGAGGTCCATCAGAAACCCCCCATTTTAAGCACCGAACCTGTCACGGTGGTCTCATCAGGTAGGGACCTGGAAGCTAGCACCAGCCACAAATATGATGAGCCATCGCCTGCCCCTGACAGAGCCGGCATGAATCACAAAGAGAGAGACTGGAGGGCCCAGCAGGCCAGCAGCCAGAGCTTCAGCACGTGGCTGGAGGAGAGAGACAACGGCTTCTTCAGGTTGCAGCAGGTAAGGCCGCAGAAAGACTGAATGAAAGCGGAACCAGGGATGTCACGAGCAAGGCAAGCCTGTGCACGTCATGGCGCAATGGTGTTGTATCACTGGTTGGCGTTATATTAGAAGCGAAGCAGATTGTGTCACTGGCAGAGAGACGCAGTTTTTCTCTCTTACGGGCCAGGCCCCATAGCGAGGCAAAAAAAGAAGCCAGTATCAGTCAAGTAATTTTTGGCAAGCTTTGGTAAAGGGTGGGAAGGTGAAATTTTCCAGAGGACGTGACTGGAAATTGGAGGAAAGACGGTTCAGTGGAAATATGAGAAAATATTTCTTTACTGAGAACTCCAGAGAGATTGTAGAGGGTTTAACAAAGGGAAGAGAGAAGCCAGTGGGCAGACAGTGGCAGTTCAGCAGCATCAGGCTAACCAAGAAGACGGGGGTTAGCCTAGCACAGAGCAGGAGTGGCCAGACGTTTCAGACAACAGATTTCCAAGTTTTGCTAGTTGTGTGGATATGGGAAGGGGGCCTGGATTACATGTGGGACTTGTAAGAACCAAAAAGGAGGATGCCAAGGCCTGGAATAATTTAATAGCGGAGGTGATGGAGGCCAGCACAGTAACAGAATGTAAACATGCCTGGTATAGAGTATGAGGGGCAGAGGTATGGTGCAAAGTAGAAAAACTGAGTAGGCGTTATCTACCCAAAGGTGTTAGAGAATGGGACAAGAAAAAGCTTGGACAGACTGGGTGGGCCCATTGCTCTTTATCTAATGTCATCTCTTATAACAGAATCATTCTCACACTGGAGATACATTTCTGCTAGAAGAAAAAAGGGACATAGTTTGCATTTCAGAGTGTTTCCGCATATACGTAATTTGCTGTATATTTAAAAAGGATATGTCCGCTACAGCACAGGACAGGCAGATAGTAACAAAGCTCAGGGTAGGCACACAGAGGTCAATATTCCAAGTTATCTAGCCAGCTGATAGGCCGATGTAATGAGGCGCGTGTTGCTGGCCTGCATATGTTAATGTGCAGTTGTGTGCACGTTTTTGTGTGCACAACTTGCTCCCGATGTATAAAGGAGAGTAGCAGCACTGGAAGGGGTAGTTTTTATAATGGTCTTGGAGTAGAATGTCCATGTGGACTTCAGCCCAAATTTTCAAAGTGGACTTTTTTGCATACATCTGTGTTGAAACCTAGCGGGCGCATGCAGACCCCAGCGTGGCCTATGCACACACGTTTATGCTCGCTTGGGGACAGGCATAAATGTGTCGCTCACGTTTCCACGTGTGCTTCCGAAAATGGAAAGCAATGTGCATAGATGGTTTCCTTTCCCCCCACCAATCCAGCCCCAGGAATGTCTCTTTCTAGGATGCAAAAAAGTGTGCCTAAAAAAAAAAAATTTGCTTGTACGCGCGCTTGTACGCGCGCGCAGTCTCTGGGGAAGTTTCGTAAAAGTTCATTTATGCACATAAAACTGCGTTTTATTGGGTGAAATTTTAAAAGCCCTGTGTGCCACAGCCGGGAAATATGTGCGTATATTGGCTAAGTGCACCGCACAAATTTTAAGAGGCGCCAGGATGCGCGCATATCTCCCAGTACGCGAGTAAAGTTGTTTTTTCATAAGAGGGGCGGGGCATGGGCGATCCAGGCAATGTGAATGAAACCAGCACGTATTTATGCACAACAGCGCGCACCAGGGCCGCCATCTGCATAACTTTACTTCTGCTATGGGCGGCGTGTAAGTTACGAAACAAAAAAATCTAGGCTAGTCAGCGGGGTTTTAAGGGTCAGGGCTAATAGGGTAAAAGGGAGGCAAGTTAGCTGGGGGGGTTTAGGAAGGCCTCTTCTTTACTGGGATGAACTGGAAACAAACTGGGAAACAGGTAATTGCGTTGGCGCGCGTATCTACTAAAATCCCCCCCCCCCCCCCCCACTTACATGATTGAGGTGGCATTTGCACGCAGATACGCGATTCAGTGTAAAGTTGTGCACACATATATGCGCGTACAGTCGAATACCATGCGCATGTACTCGCGTATGCTATAAAATCACTGCGTCCATGTGCACAAGCCGGCAGACACACATACATGTACTCCCGCGTGCAGGTCCTAAAATTCACCTTTTTAGGCGTAAATGCTTGTGAAAAGCGGTCCCAAAAAGTGCGCACACACAAACTGGGCGCTCCCCTTGCAAATCCCATGTTATTCGAGGTAGAGAGGGGGCGGAAGCTTAAACTCGTGCTTCTTAACGCTGGTCAGAAATGGATTAACGTTTCTGGGGCCATTTGTCCATAGGGCCGAACCTAGCATTTGTGGTGCGGGGATCCTCCACTTGGAATTTATGCACAGAAAACATGATTTATGCGTATAAATGATGTGTTAGGCACACAGATCATGTTTTACATAAGTACAGAGCCTTTTGGATCTGCACTAGATGTCCCTAGCCTAGGACATAGATTAAGAGTTAGGCCCATGCCATTCTTAGAACAGCACCTCCTGTGAGACTGCTGGACTGTGTAACAGCAGGCGGAGAGACAGAACAGTGTGGCATTTCTAGTTAGCTTTCAAAGGAGAAGGACCTGTCCTTTTTGTGTCCCTTGTCTCTCTTTCTAGGCCTCATGGCCAGGGAGATAGTAAAAAGGGGGAAGCATACACCTTTCCGGTACAGAACCTGTCTGGGAGGGTTTGCCTCAGGGTTTTTTGTTTATTTTTCTTGAGCATTTCTTGATTCTTGAGTTTTTCTTGATTCATTCTTCTGGAAATTCATTTCGGAGTTTTCTTTTGTGAATCCCTGGTCCTGGCTCAGGGAGGGAAAAGCACTGCCTTGGGAGGACAGGGATAGAGAAGGCCTTCTGCTCCCATCTCAGCAGCCCAAGGTGGGCCGCAGTGACCTGCAGCAAGAGAGCCCCTGGTTTTGGTCTCTTAAGAAGATTTTTTTGTCCTTTTGAGTTGGGAGGAAGTTTGCCGCCACCCTTCTTGCCCAGTAGTTGAGGAAAGGAGAAACGATGACCCTTTTCCTTGCTGCAAGGCCTTTCAGCCTGAAGGATCTAGCTTTGACATTTTGAGAGGAGACCTGCCCTGAGAGGAGCCGTGTCACCTGGAGACCCCACCAGAGCCTTCACGCTAGGAGAAAGGTTTTTGAGACCTGAAATTCACTTGGACCTCAGGTACTCTTGGGGAAGGGATTTCACCATACCTAGGGTTACCCGCCTGACACTCTTTTCCAAGCCCTGGAGGGTAAGAATATCTTGGACACATGCAATAGTTAGACAAACAAGTTTTGGACCTGGATGCCACCAGAATCAAATGTATTTGGTGCCAATTAAGTCCTGGGAGACCTGCAGTACAGTTTGAAGTTGAATATTCAGCCAGAGTGTCCAGCCTGTTTATTCAGCACTTACACGTGGTTACCCAGAGAAGTGGCTTCCTACCTCGTGCCTTAAGTCCTAGAGGTCTAGCCTGCCCTCTGTGGGTGAATGCATGCCCAGGAGCTATATAGGCTTTGTGACTGTGTGCATGGACTTAGCCCTGGGACTGAGTGTGCCTTTCCCTTCTCAGATAAATCCAGAAGAGGGCCTACATATGCACAAACCATGATTAGTGCACATTACACTTATTTTATCTGCAGAAAACACATTTATACACATAAATCATGCGCTTATGTGTACTTTTTTCTGGTTAGCCTGCTTTTATTTTTTAACTCCTGATGCATTTGCATACCATTAGCTTACTCCTCAGGAGTTAACTGTTTTTTAGCACTTGAGTAAAGAAAATGTGCGCTGAAGTTCACACGTTTTGTACTCACATCTTATTACATTGGGAGCTGAGTAAGGACTTAGATCAAAACCCTTGAAAATTCTCTGGGCTAACTGGTTAAATTCAGCTGGACAAATTCTGAGTGGGCCTGGGGGGGCAGGCTAGGGCGAGGAGGGAAAGGTAGTGCAGATTTTCAGCACTAACTACCTAACCTGGCCATCCAAATCTAGCCAGAAAATTCTTCCTCCTGACATAAAAAAAAACACCCAACAGATAAATGGATGGAATGACTCCCCTATGAGGTGAGGCTAAGTAGGTTAGGTCTCTCTCTCCCCTGAAGAAGAGAAAGCTGAAAGGAGATATGTTAGAGGTCTATAAAATCTTGAGTGGGGTGGAATGAGCAAAAAGGGAACACTATTTACCCTTTCCAATAGTACCACCGCTAGGAGTCACACCATGAAGCTGACAGGTAGCACATTTAAAACAAATTAGAGAAAGACTCGATGCACAATTAAATGATGGAATTTCTTGCCAGAGGATTTGGTGAAAGCAGTTAGCTGGGCTCAAAAAGGGTTTGTTCAAGTTCCTGGAGGAAAGGTGCATAAACCACTATTAGCCATGTAGACTCGTGAATCCACTGCTTGTCCCTGCTTATGAGCAAGAAGGACTGGACTTATTTTTTGGGATCCTGCCGAGGACCTGTGACCTGGATTTGGTCACTGGCGGAGAGAGGATGCCAGACTTGGTGGACCCTTGGTTTGACCAGGTATGGCATTGCTTAGGTTCTTAGGATATAAACAGTCTCCAGTGCCTTGATTCTCCCTTCCTCCTGACCGGGAAAAAAACTCTCTGGCGGGACGAGCATGCCCCATTTCCCCACTCCCGTCCGCCCACATAACAAGTACTTATAGTAGAGAGGGACTCGGTTCTGAGAGTGTGGTGAATAAATGAATGGAAAGTGCTGATGGGCTGTCAGCCGTACTAGCACTTAGTACTCAGTTTAGATGGGAAAAGATAAGAGCCCTCTCCTCTTGCTTGGCTTGAGGAAATCTTTGGGAGATTCGAGCAGATTTGGCGCACACTTGGCTTTTTTTTTTTTTTCCTAGGAAAGAAAAGAGGATGAGAGAGGTCAGGGACCCTCAGTCCGCTTCAAATTCCTGTTAATGTCAGGGTGCCCTCGCCCCGCTACACATGGGTGGGAGGGAGAGCAGGGTCAGGGCTCAGTTTCGGGCCGATACAGTAAAAATTGCGGGAGAGCGGGCGAGCGCACAGGACACTGGCCTGTGCGCGTGATTCAGTGATTTAATTTATTTAAATTAGGGCCGGCGGTAAAAAGAGGCGCTAGGGACACTAGCGCGTCCCTAGCGCCTCTTTTCAGACAGGAGCGGCGGCTGTCAGCGGGTTTGACAGCCGACGCTCAATTTTGCCGACTTCGGTTCTCGGGCCCACTGACAGCCACGGGTTCGGAAACCGGACGCCGGCAAAATTGAGCGTCCGGTTTTCAAGCCACGGGCCTATTTCAAAATTTTTTTTATTTTTTTTTTACTTTTTTTAACTTTCGGGACCTACGACTTAATATCGCCATGATATTAAGTTGGAGGGTGCACAGAAAAGCAGTTTTTACTGCTTTTCTGTGCACTTCCCCGGCGCCGGCAGAAGTTAACGCCTACCTTTGGGTAGGTGCTACTTTCTGAAAGTAAAATGTGTGGCTTGGCTGCACATTTTACTTTCTGAATCACGCGGGAATAACTAATAGGGCCATGAACATGCATTTACATGTTGCGGGCGCTATTAGGTTCGGGGGGGTTGAACGCACGTTTTCGACGCACTATTACCCCTTACTGACAGCTCAATACAGTAAAGTGCGGCCGCGGTTACCCTGCTCCTAACCTGCTTTCTACTCACTTTCCGGCCGCGTTAGCCCTTCCTGCGATACACAATCCCCTTTAACCGATTCTTACCGCCTCTTTAAATCCCCGGGTAACCCCTTCCGCACGCGGCATGTATATCAGATGTAAACGGTCGAATTAGCTATTCCCTCCCATACAGTAAAGCGCCCCGACTATCGCTATTTTACCCTGCCATTTTGCCCCGCGTTTAACCTGCTAACTTACCGCCTACCCCTACCCCTGCGTTAGAGGCAAGGGTTAAGGGTAGACGGCAAACTTTCCCACAAAAGAAAACCTAAAAACCTAAAATGGGACTCTGTATTGCCACTTGAAAAACTCTAAGTGTAGATTTCAAAATCGGGATGCTTTTTCCAAATCAAAATTGAAAAACATTAAGAATTATATTGGCGCCATTAAGCCCTGGGCATTAAATATAGGAAAGGGCAGCTTTTAATCTCTTATTTACTGTCCATGTCTATTTTATTATTGTTGGCTAGCCCCCCCTTTTTTTTTTAAATGATATTTGTGAATCATTGCACTACACATGCGATTCCTTAAATGAACTTAAAACAATAATGCTAGATACATATATACGGTACTAACATTTGCAGCGAGCCCCGCTTTTGGTAAAGTTGTTATAAATACCTTGGATGTCACTTTCTGAATCCCCCATCTCCACGTGGGCGGGCGGGCGTGCGGTCATCGAGGCGGGAGCTGGCGGGCGCGCGTTCATCCAGGCGGCGGCGGCGGGAGCCGGCGGGCGCGCGTTCATCCAGGCGCAGCGGGAGCCGGCGGGCATGCGTTCATCCAGGCGGCGGCGGGAGCCGGCGGGCGCGCGTTCATCCAGGCGGTGGTGGGAGCCGGCGGGCGGGCGGGCGTGCGTGCGTTCATCCAGGTGGAGGGAGCCGGCGGCGAAAGCGGCCTCCAGCAGCCCCCGCCAGCAGTGAATGAATGCACGCCTGTGTACACCCGTGCAATTTCGGCGCTCAAGGCAGTGCATTAGCGAACGCCAACGTCACATGCTGTGACGTCAAACGTCGTGACGTCACACCTTGAGCGCCGAAATTGCACGGGTGTACACAGGCGTGCATTCATTCACTGCTGGCAGGGGCTGCTGGAGGCCGCTTTCGCCCCCGTCTCCCTCCACCTGGATGAACGCACGCCCGCCCACCCGCCGGCTCCCACCTCGATGACAGCATGCGCGGCCGCCGGCTCCAGCCTCGATGAACTCGCTCCCGCCTTCAGCGTGTGCCCGCCGGCTCCCGCCAGTAAGTTTACTTTTTTTACACTTTATTCCCTTTTGTTTTAATTTTCGCCCTGCGCCTTGCTTCGGGAGGGGGGGAACCATCCACTTCCTGGTGCCTGTCATTTCAAATGTCATTTGAAATGACAGGTACCAGCGCACCCAGGATACTGTATAGGCGCTGTATTAAGCGCCTATACAGTAAAATGGGCTGCGCGGGCCTAATGCTTTGCCTAACGCTTCGCAAACGCGGCTTGCATTTGCAAGCATTTAAATAGAGTATCGAGCGGTATGTGATCAGAACAGTGCGAGGGGCAAACGAGGGTGCGCCCGGCACTGCCGCACTCTTTCTAACGCGGCCTTACTGTATCGACCTGTGAATAAGGGGTAAAGCTAGCACGTCGAAAACACGCGTCCAATCGCGGGTTAACAGTGCGCTCCACCGGAGCACACTATACTGTATCGGCCTGCCTATTTGTAAAAATTTCTCCCCACAGACCTCGCTTCTCTCCCACCCACCCAACTGCAGATTATTTTTAAAAAATGTCCCTGAGTCTCCCTTCCCTGCGTCTGCAGGGGGTTCCTCCTATGCCGTCTAAGAGGAAGGATCTCCTGCATAGCAGAAGGGGATCCCCAGCAGATGAATTTTTTTTTTTTTTTAACAGGGAGACAGGGATAGGACACCCGGGGGCGTTTTTTTGTTTTGTTTTGTTTTAATAATCTGCAGTTGGGTGGGTAGAAGGGAGGGAAGGAAGACCTGTGGGATCTTATTTTTAAATAAAGTTCAGTAGTGTGGGAGCCAGGGGAGGAACAGGAAAGCCACAGGGACCTTTTTAAAATAACCTGCAGTCAGGTGGGATGGATCGCCATTTTTGGTTGTTGTGGTTTTTTTTAAGTGAGAACTTATTTAGTTCACGCCAGATTTTTAATCAGGGAACCCAGCCGCATTAATTCTAAGTAGTCAAATTTTGACCATCTACATATAGGTGAACATTCAGCTGAAAACCTAGCTGCATAGGATCAACTGAATATCCCCCTAAAGATAACCAGCTAAAATTAGACAGTTATATCCAGTCAACATCTTTGAATATCCACCTCACAGTAACATGGCACGGGACAGCCGCACTGTAACAGTTCAGAATAGGCATACAGTAAGAAACTGCAGGAACAGTGCTGGAGAGACACAGAGTAAGGCACACAATGACAGCACAGATGAAGCACACGGTTTGAAAGTGCAAGACAGATACACACAGTAAGACAGCACAGGAGATGCACACAATAAAAGCATAGTTGAGACACATGGAAAGTGCAGGGTAGGCAGACAGTAAAATAGCGTGAGAAAGGCACACAGTAACACAGCGCAGGACAGACATACAATAATACAATACAGGAGAGGCATACAGTAACAGCACAGGAGAGGTACACAGTAACACAGTATAGGGCAGGCACACAATAACAGAGTGTAGGACAAACACACTGTAGTACATCACAGGACAGGCACACAATAACACAGCATGGGAGAGGCATGCATAAAACAGTGCAGGATAAATACAGTCAAACAGAACAGGACAGGCACACATTAATACAGCAAGGGAGAGGCACACATACACATACAGGATAAACACATAGTAGCACGGCACAGGAGAGGCACACAGTAACACAGCGTGGGAGAGGCATGCATAAAACAGTGCAGGATAAACACAGTAACACAGAACAGGACAGGCACACATTAATACAGCATGGGAGAGGCACACATTAACACAATGCAGGACAAAGACACAGTAACACAGCACAGGCATACAGTAACACAGCATGGGAGAGGCACACATAACACATACAGGATAAACACACAGTAGCACGGACAGGAGAGGCACACAGTAACACCGTGTAGGTCAAAAACCAGTAACACAGCACAGGACAGGCACACAGTAACACAGAGCAGGTCAAAGACACAGTAACACAGCACAGGACAGGCGCACAGTAACACAGCACAGGACAGGTACACAGTAACAGCGTGGGAGAGGCACAAATAACACAGTGCAGAACTGACACGCAGTAACACAGCATGGGAGAGGCATGCATAACACAGTGCAGGAAAAACACACAGTAAAACAGGACAGCAGGCACACAGTAACACAGGACGTGAGAGGCACACAGCAACACAGTGCAGGACAGGCACACATTAACACAGGACAGGAGAGGCATACAATAACACAGCACAGGAGAGGCACATAGTAATACAGTGTAGGACAGGCACACAGTTAAAACAATTTGGGAGAGGCACACATAACCCAGTGCAGGATAAACACACAGGAACGTAGCAGAGGAGAGGCACAGTGACAAAGCACAAGGTTCCCTCAACCCTTTGTGTGGTTTAACCAGCAGAAAGTTCATTTAGTGAGAGTAACAAAATCTTGCTATGGAAAATCTAGAAGAGCCAGGAGTAAAGAGCTGCAGGAGCTCCTGTGTCTCTTCTTGCAGCTCAGGGAGAGATGTCATTTTTAGAGAACAGATGACTCCGGTATTCATTCTGAGCTCAGAGGGCAAGCTCTCCTGTCCCTGTGAGTGGCTGCAGCCAGCTGGACTGCAGCTTCTAAAATTACAGCAGTTTGCAAGGCAGACCCAAAGAGAGCCCAGATCTGCGAGAGGCCCTGCAGGACAAAACAAGGTGAAGTCGTTGCCTTAGGGCCCCACTGCTGACCTTGGGGACGGAGCCTGAATGAAGAGAGACAGGGCAAAGTGGAAGATGTCTGGGGCACACTAGGTCTGGAAGCAGGGACGTAGGCTGACAAAGGGCAGGGGCAGTGCATTGCTTTCTGTGTATGAGATCGGAGCGAGGACCAAGGAGATGTTTGGGTTTCTGACCGAGCTCTTGGTCAGCTTGGTTCTGTTGGGCTTCTTCCTGGTCAGCTGCCAGAATGTGCTGCATATTGTGAAGGGTTCGGTGCGCTTTCTGCTCAAGCACGTCCACCAGGAACTGGACAAAGAACTGGGGGAAAATGAGGGTGTCACAGACGATGAGGACACAGTCACGACCAGGGTGGTGCGGCGGCGAGTGATCGTTAAGGTAAGGGAGGGGAGTGGTGGGCTGGAGAGGGCAGCACTGCAGTCAGCTTGTGTGAGAGAGAAGGTAGGTACAGGACAGGAAATGCACACAGGGGAGGGGAGGCCGGGACAAGGAGAGGAGGCAGCGAGGGGAGAGAGGAGAGACAGGATATGGAGAACAATTAAATAATATAAGAGAGGAAGCACAAGACTGGGAGGACAGGTAGAAAGTGTAAAAGAGTAAGCATAGGATGGGGAGGGCAGGCAGAGAATAAGAGAGAAGCCTCAGTCTCTTTTTTTTTTCTGACCATTCCTTCATCACCAGTGAAATAACACATAGATTACAAAGTACTGTATTATCAGAGCTCTGGTTACTTCAGAATGAGTGATATTTTTTGTCTTCCTTGGTTAAACTTGGAAGCTCATTTCCTTTTTCATGGATGGATGCACCTTTCTCCTTGCATGAATGGATGCAGTTTTTCTCCTGCTGTAGGACTGCACCTTTCTCCTTACTTGAATGGATGCAGTTTTTCTCCTACTTGGAGGGCTGCACCTTTCTCCTTGCATGAATGGATGCAGTTTTTCTCCTGCTGTAGGACTGCACCTTTCTCCTTACTTGAATGGATGCAGTTTTTCTCCTACTTGGAGGGCTGCACCTTTCTCCTTGCATGAATGGATGCAGTTTTTCTCCTACTTGGAGGGCTGCACCTTTCTCCTTGCATGAATGGATGCAGTTTTTCTCCTACTTGGAGGGCTGCACCTTTCTCGCATGAATGGATGCAGTTTTTCTCCTACTTGGAGGGCTGCACCTTTCTCGCATGAATGGATGCAGTTTTTCTCCTACTTGGAGGGCTGCACCTTTCTCCTTGCATGAATGGATGCAGTTTTTCCCCTGCTTGGAGGGCTGCACCTTTCTCCTTGCATGAATGGATGCAGTTTTTCTCCTGCTGTAGGACTGCACCTTTCTCCTTGCATGAATGGATGCAGTTTTTCTCCTGCTTGGAGGGCTGCACCTTTCTCCTTGCATGAATGGATGCAGTTTTTCCTGCTTGGAGGGCTGCACCTTTCTCCTTGCATGAATGGATGCAGTTTTTTCCTGCTGTAGGGCTGCACCTTTCTCCTTGCATGAATGGATGCAGTTTTCTCCTACTTGGAGGGCTGCACCTTTCTCCTTGCATGAATGGATGCAGTTTTTCCCCTACTTGGAGGGCTGCACCTTTCTCCTTGCATGAATGGATGCAGTTTTTCCCCTGCTTGGAGGGCTGCACCTTTCTCCTTGCATGAATGGATGCAGTTTTCTCCTGCTGTAGGACTGCACCTTTCTCCTTGCATGAATGGATGCAGTTTTTCTCCTGCTGTAGGCTGCACCTTTCTCCTTACTGAATGGATGCAGTTTTTTCTCCTGCTGTAGGGCTGCACCTTTCTCCTTACTTGAATGGATGCAGTTTTTCTCCTGCTGTAGGGCTGCACCTTTCTCCTTGCATGAATGGATGCAGTTTTTCTCCTACTTGGAGGGCTGCACCTTTCTCCTTGCATGAATGGATGCAGTTTTTCTCCTACTTGGAGGCTGCACCTTTCTCCTTGCATGAATGGATGCAGTTTTTTCCCATGCTTGCTAGGGCTGCACCTTTCTCCTTATGAATGGATGCAGTTTTTCCCCTGCTGTAGGACTGCACCTTTCTCGCATGAATGGATGCAGTTTTTCCCCTGCTTGGAGGGCTGCACCTTTCTTGCATGAATGGATGCAGTTTTTCCCCTGCTTGGAGGGCTGCACCTTTCTCGCATGAATGGATGCAGTTTTTCCCCTGCTTGGAGGGCTGCACCTTTCTCGCATGAATGGATGCAGTTTTTCTCCTACTTGGAGGCTGCACCTTTCTCCTTGCATGAATGGATGCAGTTTTTCTCCTGCTTGGAGGGCTGCACCTTTCTCCTTGCATGAATGGATGCAGTTTTTCCCATGCTTGCTAGGGCTGCACCTTTCTCCTTGCATGAATGGATGCAGTTTTTCCCCTGCTTGGAGGGCTGCACCTTTCTCCTTGCATGAATGGATGCAGTTTTTCCCATGCTTGCTAGGGCTGCACCTTTCTCCTTGCATGAATGGATGCAGTTTTTCTCCTGCTTGAGGGATGCACCTTTCCTTGCATGAATGGATGTATCTTTTCCCCAGCTGGAGAGCTGCACCTTTCCTCTTAGATAGATTGCTTTTATGTCTTCTTGCATGAATGGATGCAGCTTTCCCCCTGCTTGGAGTGCTACACTTTTCCTCTTGGATGGATTGTTTTCATGTTTCCTTGCATTGATGGACACACTTTGCCCTAATGAGCACAGGGGGAATCATCAGTGCTCGGTATGTTTATGGCTCTGACACTGGTTTTTATGCATTTCCTTTGTAGGGGAATGAGATTCAGGACATTCCCAAGGAGCAAGTAACTGAGGAGCAGTTTACAGATGAACAAGGCAACATTGTCACTAAAAAGGTAACTGAAAGGGGATCTTTTGCAATGTGAGAAACAATAAATACCCCCAACTAGTAATCATTTGCTGTTGACTATGAATTTGTATACTCTGTGAGTATAAGCATACTTTGAGTTTCACTATCTTTCCCCTGAGTGTGAAGAGTGGCAGGATGGTGTCAGAGTTCAAGAATAATCTCTCATGCTTTCAGTACAGCTGTTGCCTCCTTTCATCAGCAGAACAGGTCTCATTCTAGCTTCCACATCCACCCAGAGAAACTCTTCATTGCAGAAAGAAATCTGCTGGTCAAGATATTACATTCCTATAGTTCCTCCTCTAATGACACCAGAGCAGAACTTAGGAGATAACTTATTAGGTTGCATGTACTGAGCAATTGGAGAAATTCCTCCAAGGAGCCTTAAGTCCCATCCAGCTTTGTTTCACCCTATTGCTTTAGAGCTACATTCTGTGGAGGATTCTGGTGCTTTGTCAAGGCCTATATTTGCAGAATAGCAAATTTGCTTCCCTGTAAACAGAGTTCTTTGTAAACAGCAAGATAAATTAGCTTTAACGTGTGAGTGACATCATCCGATTTTGCCAACATGAACCCTGCTCTCAAAGCTCAGTAAAAATCCTAATGAGCATGTGCAGGAAATCCCGAGCACGCACACTGCCTTGTGAGCCCCTCAGTCTCTTCCAGAGCTGAGTTGTCTCTCTAGGGAAGTAGGTGAGTACTAAGTATGGCTAATTCATCCTGTAATGTACAGAGAACCTTGTTTGCATATAAGCAAACTTGCTTTCTCGGTTGACAAATAGGCATCTATTAGCCATAACATGTGGGGAGTATTAAGCTGAGGGTTGCATTGTGGAGCAACTACTGAACTAGGCAATCCGGACCCTACCAGTGGAGAGTGAACTACTGGATAAACAGGCTTCACAAAACTGTTTGTCCAAAATTACTGTCCTTCGAGACATGCTGTCAAGACAGTAGTGGAATGTAATGGTGTGAATCAATGACCAAATAGCAGCTTTACAAATGTCTTCAATGGAAGTGATCCTGAGATGAGTCACAGAAGTCACCATCACTCTCACTTGATGAGATTTAACAGAGTCTATAATCTGTAAGCTAGCCAGTGCAAAACAGGGTGCAATACAGTCCACCAGTCAATTATAGTTCTTTTGGCAACTGCCCTTCCCAATCTATTGGGATCAAAGGGCACAGACAGAGAAGCTTGATGGTGAGGTTCAGTCCTTCTCAAATAATATGCTAGAGCTCTTTTGCAGTCCAAGTAATGAAAATCCCCTTCTCCTCTGTAGGCATGCAGTTTCAGATTGAAAGTAAACAGCATGATAGTTTGACTAATGTGGAATTCAGATACTACCTTTGGAAGGAACTTGGGGTGAGTTCATAGAACTCTTGACAATGTGAGGAATTGGTGAGTATGAATAGAATGGACCAGTGTTCCAGCTTAGCACAAATGCTTTGGAAGCTGCTCTGATCAGAATCATGGAGCAGAACTTTTCAACCTTTTGTTGTTCTCTGATGTGAAAGACCAATCACCGGTGTTACCCAGTGACCTAACTAGTCATATGAGACCATCTTATGTTCTTAATGTAGAATATAGATACTTGGTTGTCCGTCTGAATAAAGATTCTCTTACCTGAGAGAAAATGAAAGAAAGCCCTTTGAGCATAGCAGATAGCTTGCAGCTCCACAAGATGACTTGCCCCCAAGGACCATGATTCCTGGGTCAGTGCCATTCAGGGTGTGCCCCCCATCCATTGCTGGAGATGTTGGTAGACAGAGTCACTTGATGCACTAAGACACATAGTGAGTGTCTCACCTTTAGAACTTCCGGATTCATCTCCTACCAAAGGGATGCTCTCATCTTACAAATCACAGAAATTTGTTAGGATAATAGTTGATAGATCTGATCCACTGGCTTCAAAGGATCCATTTAAGGCCTCACATGAACAGACAAGTCATAGGAACCACAGGTACCACTGCAGCCATGCGTCAAAGAAGAACCAGTACTGGCCTTCCTAATGCTGATGGGTCTGTAGGCCCATCAGCAATGCGGCTCATTTGATGGGGAGTCTCACTTTCTTTTGAAACAAGTCATCTTGATCCTCTCCTGAACCAACAATTTGTTCAGCTTCTGCAAGTCCAGAATCAGCCTTTATCCCCCATGTTCTTAGGGATTAGGAAATTCAGGGAAAAGAATCGCTGCCCACACTCCTATGAAGAGACATGCTTGATCATCTTCTGAAGGAGTCACCGTATCACCAGGTGGTAGATTGAGAAGGGTCAGAGCTGAAGACTGAAATCTGATGAGTCTGAAGAGGGTGATAAAAGTACAAACAGTATGTATATTCTACAATTTTCAGGACTAAGTGGTCCCTGTGACACTAATCCATTTCAGAAGGCAGGACTGGACTTTTCTGCCCACCGGAGGAGGTGGAGAGGTAGACTTTAAAGACATCAAAACTAATTGTGAGTTTAGGCTACGATTGCTGCTGGACCTTCAGCTGATGCCTTTCTCTCTGCTGACCTCTAGGAGGCAGCTGCTGCTGTTGCTGAAGAGTAAGAGGAACTCTATGTTCCCTTACGTACCCAGATCAGTCCAGATACCTGGGTTTTGCCTCCGCACCAGCAGATGGAGACAGAGCAAGATTTGACAGGCTCTGCCACATATAGCAGGGTGCCACCCACAGCCTCTCAGTCTTACTCTGTCTCCAGCAGATGGTACAGGTGCAGAGCTATAGCCTCTGGGATCCCTAGTGGGAGTTGCCAAACAAACTGTCCCCTGTACAGGATACATCCGGCAGTCGTGCATATCTTCCAACCATTTGAGTCTTCTAAACCCTATAGAAGCAGCCAAGGTCCTGATCATGGTATCAGCGCAACAGTTTCATATGCAGAGTGGATGAGATGCTTCTCATATTCCTTTATGTCTTCTACAATTTGACAGAAGTCCACCTGTCCTGGGTCTGATGATTCTATCAAAGGCTTCAGCTTTGCATGCATTTATGCAAATACTGCACCATATATAGCTGATGAGCCATGATCCGAGTGTTAAGCATGGATTCCTGGAAGACATTTTTTCCAAGCATATCCAACATCATACAATAATTCCAGGAGGCATATTAGAGTGAGCACGAGTGCACTTCGCATGCTTAAATACTGATTCCATCACTACAGAATGGTACAGTAGATGAACAACCCAAAAACATGGGAATACCTGCACCCTATACTTTTGGACTTTGCAGCTCTGCCTGCCTCTGGGGACCTGTGCGTGGAAGAGGAAGCATTTCAGAGAATGCTACCTGGAGGTTCTGGATTTCAGATTTTTACCTAAGAGCCTAAATTTGGCTTCCAGAACCTCCCTCCCACATTTTCCTATGTTGTTGGTGCCCACATTTACTATGTCAGCCAGCTCCTCCCCAGTACTGTCTAGAATCCTATCTAGGTGCCATTTGAGGTCCACCATCTTCACACCAAGTAGGCATGTTACCAGGCAATCCTCACATCCCCCAGCCACCCAGCTATCAAACTTCCTAATAATTGAATCACCAACTAAGATGACCAACCTAACCCTTCCCTCCTGGGCAGTAGCCCTGGGAGAGACAGCCTTGGTGCAAGAAAACAATGCATCACCTGGAGAGCAGATTCTTGCTATAGGATCATTTCCTGCTGCACCAGGCTGATGCTTTCCAACCAAGAGAAGTTCCTCCTCTAAAGTAGCACCAGGGCTAATATGTCCCTGAAGGTCTCATCTATATACCTCTCTGTCTGCCTCAGCTCCTCCAGGTCTGCCACTCTAGCCTCCAGAGATCGGACTCGTTCTCTGAGAGACAGGAGCTCTTTGCACCGGATGCACACGTACAACCTCTCACCAGCAGGTAAAAAATCATACATGTGACACTCAATACAAAAGACTGTGAGGCCCCCATCTTGCTGCTAGACTGCTGCCTTCATTTTAATTTTGTTCAGTTCCTAGTTAAGTTTAGGTTGTTATGGGAGTTGGAATGCGTACAATTAAAGTCCTTTAAATGTATTAGTGTATTCACTATTTATCTGGTAGTGACCTAAAATTGGATGGGCGATCCTGAGTTTAAGTTAACAGGCTGATTTTTTTTTTAATTGAAATGTCTACTACCTATAAATCAAAGGATGAGCTAGGGGAGGAAGGGAAAATCAAACACACAAAACTCCTGGCTTTGCCTGGTTCCAACTAGCTTTTTAAAACAAACACACAAAACTCCTGGCTTTTGCCTGCTTCTGACTAGCTATTTAAAACAAACACACAAAACTCCTAGCTTTTGCCTGCTTCTGACTAGCTATTTAAAACAAACACACAAAACTCCTGGCTTTGCATGCTTCTTACTATTTAAAATCACAAAACTAGTTTTTGCCTGCTTCTGACTAGTTATTTAAAATAAACACACAAAACTCCTAGCTTTTGCCTTCTTCTGACTAGCTATTTAATACAGACACAAAAACACAATAAAAATATACCCCAATAGTTAATTCTCCCCAAAACATTTTTCTAAAAATTTCCCAAAGCAGTACTTACCAATTCTCTTCAGCCACCAGCAAGGTGATTCTCTCCTCTCAGTGCTCCCACTGGATAGGCATGTGCCTAAGGCACCCAAAAACCAGGGCTTCTCTGCTACTCTGCGATTTCCAGGGGGCAATAAACCCCCCACCCATGACCTTTATCTATGGGCATCATCATCTTAAATTCAGCCCTGAACTGAATTATTTAGTTTTAGAATTGAAACTAAAAACATAGTTCTTCCAAAGAACAATGAGGCTGAATAATTGGCCAGAGATAGTTTGGGGCTGAGGAAGAGCTGATATTAGCATTCTCTGAGATGTCGTTGGGTTGGATTGAAAGTTTTGCTTAGGATCTGGGAGAATGTTATGGTTATGTATAGGAAAATTGGTTCTTACCTGCTAATTTTCGTTCCTATAGTACCACGGATCAGTCCAGACTCCTGGGTTCATTCCCCTTGCCAGCAGATGGAGATAGAGAAAAAGCTTCGCTGACACAATCATAACCCCCAGTGCCCCTGCAGTTCCTCAGTATAGATGTCTATCAAAGCAGAACTTAGCATAAAACTTCTAACAATCAAACAAAAAGCAAAAACACGGAATGCATCAGAGAACAACCTCACAGCTGAGCGGATGACTCTCCCCTAAAGAAACTCCTCCTTAAATGGGCGGGCTCTGGACTAATCCATGGTACTACAGGAATGAAAATTAGCAGGTAAGAACCGATTTTCCTTTCCCTGTACGTACCCGGATCAGTCCAGACTCCTGGGATGTACCAAAGGCCCTTATCCAGGGTGGAACCTGGAGAGTCCCGCTCACAGAACACTCTCGTCAAAATAAGGGATTGCCGGATCCCCCCACATCTAGGCGATAGTTCCTTGCAAATGTATGCAACAATTTCCAAGTCGCAGCCCTGCAAATTTCCTGTGGAGAAACAAGTTGTGATTCCACCCAAGAGGTCGCTTGCGAATTTGTGGAATGAGCACACAAGCCTTCCGGAACTGGACGACCCCATGTGATATACGCAGAAGAAATGGCCTTCTTCAACCAGCATGCAATAGAGGCTTTAGAAGCCTTGGAACCTTTGTTCGCGCCACTCCACAGCACAAAGAGGTGATTGGAGCTCCTAAAGTTATTTGTGACCTCGAGGTAACATAACAATGCTCACCATACATCCAAACGTCTGAGATCCCTCACCTGAGGATCAGATGCCGATAAGGCAGAAAAGGCCGGAAGCTCCACCGACTGATTGACATGAAATGCTGAGACCACTTTGCTAAAAAGGAAGGTACTGTCCGGAATCCGAAATTTGAAGGAAAGGATCCCGGCAAGATAGAGCCTGCAACTCAGAGATCCTTCTAACCAAACAAATGGCCACCAGAAAAACCACCTTACACGTTAAATCCTTCAACGTAGACCTCCGGAGCGGCTCAAAAGGAGCTTCACACAAACCTCTTTACCTCAAAGAGGCAAACTGCTCTTAAAAAGACAGGCAAAGTCTCAAAGGGGCTAAAAATCATGAAAAATAGGAGCCTCAGATTTACACCCCATGGGTGCACAGACCGAGCACACACAAGGGCACCAACCCCCGGCTTGGCCGCCTCAACCAGACAGGGCAGAACCCACAAATTGTTATTTTTTAGAAAGTTTTTTATTTTGGCATAATGTTTTATATTTGGGTTTGATTGTCTCATGATGTAAACCGATATGAAGTTTTTTTATGAACACCTGTATAAAAAAGTGAATAAATAAATAAAATAAATCAAAATAAGAATTCTTAAAAACCAAAAGAAACCCCCGGGAGGAAGGCTCAAAAGAAAAAAGTAGCTGTAAAAAATTAGCAAACTGCAGGATTCACAACCTCTGCCATCTGCTGGAGACAGAGAAATACTGAGGAACTGCAGGGGGCAGTTATGATGCGGTGTCAGCGAAGCTTTTTCTCTGTCTCCATCTGCTGGCAGGGGGGAAATAACCCAGGAGTCTGGACAGATCCAGGTACGTAAAAAAGAACTGAAATATATATGGAGCACATCTGTAGGATACGGATGGGTACTTCTAGTTACCTTGGCATGCTAATTGTTGCTGTGCGACTTGGCTGCTTAGCCGGCTGGCTTAGTCCATGTATTCAGTTATTTTAAAATTAGCGGGATAAATTTATCTGCTAACTTTAGTACAGATCTACGGGCTGACTAGTAACTCGGTTCCTCTCATTCATGGCCCCGGAACAACCCTAACGTATCCGGCGGAGAAATGGAAGATAATCACAAGGGGAGAAGGAAGGAAGGAAGAAGCAGGGAGGGCAGAGATTGAAGGTGTGTTGGGGGGGTATTTATGGAAGAAGGAACAGGAATGGACGGTAGGAGCAAGGCTGCATACGGTGGCATGAATGAAGTGTATTTTTCACCGGGGGGGGGGGGGGTTGCCAATTTCTATCAGGACCTAGAACCGTCCTGATAAAAACCTCATGTACAGGGAGAATAAATCCTGGAGGAGGCCCGGCCTCCCGTCCATGAGCAGGGGGAGGAAACCCGTTATCCTTTGGGGAGACAGGAATCGGTTTGTTTCTTCCTGCAGAATTTGTTTTAAAAGATGTCAATGAAAGCCTGGTCGTATCGCTTCAGGCTATTTTGGTTTCATGAAGACTTTATAGCTGAATTCTAAAAGCCCAACAGATGCCAAAACCGGGAGATATGCGAGATATATGCACGCCAAGCGGGATTTTAAAAGCCACCTGAGTGCGCGCGTATCACCAGCACACGTACAAATGGAAAAGTCCAAAAAAGAAGGGGAGGACATGGGCATTCCTGGATGTATGAATGAAACCAGGGCGTAAAAATGTAAACGCACGAGCGCGCGCGCCGGGGTCCCCTACCACATAATTTTATAAATTATAGGCATGTCACGGGGTTTTTAAGAGTCAAGATTAAGAGGGAAAAGGAAAGCTATTTAAATAGGGGGGAGGGTTAGGAAGTCCTATCCCTTACCTGGGCAAACTGGGAACAAAGTGGTTTAAATGGTAATAGCGTCGGGGCACATTTCTATTAAAGTCCCCCCACTTACATCATAGAGGCGGCATTTGCACGTGTCCATATAAAATTCAGCCTATTTTATATCCCGCGTGCATAGATGAGCATGTGTTATAAAATGGCGGTGTCACTAAACGCCAGTCGGCATACATGCGTATATGTACACCCGCGCGCCAGTATTAAAATCACTGTCTTAATGTCCTTATGATATCATCAACCCACTATGAAAAGCCAACCCTGACATCACTTCTCCAGAGAATGACTGAGTCTGTGCTCTGCTTCCTGCAAGTGCATTTAATACTTCTGGAATATCTATCTGATTTAAAACTTTCAGGTAAATATTCAGCCTGGTAAGGAGCAGATAAGTTAGCTGGATAAAATAACCTGGCTAACTTTAGGACTGCTTTCATGCAGGCCTAAAATTATCTGACTATCACTTACATGCCGTGACGTCGCGACGTCATGGCATGTGACTGCCTTGAGCGCCGAAATCGCACGGGCATTCATTCACTGCCGGCGGGGGCCGTGCATTCATCCAGGCAGAGGAAGCCGGAGGCCGTTTTCGCCGCCGGCTCCCTCTGCCTGGATGAATGCACGCCCATCCGGCCGCCTTGAGCGCCGAAATCGGGAGGAGAGGAGAAGGGAGAAGGGACTACCGTAGCAGGCCCGAGCCTTGCTACTTTTTCGGGTTTTTTTTTTTTTTTTGCTTCGGGAGGAGGGGACAGGACTAGGGCTGCACCGGAGACCGGACGGGGCCTTGAGCGCCGAAATCGGGAGGAGAGGAGAAGGGAGAAGGGACTACCGTAGCAGCCCGAGCCTTGCTACTTTTTTGGTTTTTTGGTTTTTTTTGCTTCGGGAGGAGGGGACAGGACTGGGGCTGCACCGGAGACCGGACGGGGCCAGGGCAGGTAAGCAATGTTTTTACACTTTTTTTACACCATTTTTTACACTTTATTCCCGTTTTAATTTTCGAACACCACACTAACACCAAGTAGAGGGTAGCGGTAAACTAACAGGTTAAGGCCGCGGCAAAATAGCGGGTTACAAAGGAGATAATCTGAGTGCGCGTCACAGTATCAGAGGGGAATAGCTAATTCCTTCATTATACAGCTAATTCGTTCATTTACATATCATATACATGCTGCGTGCGGAAAGGGTTATGCGTCTGTTTTAAGAAGCGCTAAGGACGCGTGAAACTGGAGACTGTATTGCTGGATCACCTTACGCGTCCGAATTGTGCGCTCCCAGCACGTTACAGACGGGAAATCTTCAACCGCACGTTACAGTATCGACCTGTTAGCAAGGTAACACTGAATATCAGCATTATCTGACTTAACTTGGGCAGATAACTCAGCTCTGCCCCTGGAATACCTTTGAGTTATCCAGCTAAATTTTATTCAGCTAATTACTTACAGGCCGATACAGTACAGTGCGCTCCGGTGAAGTGCACTGTTAACCCGCGATTGGACGTGCGTTTTCAACGCGTTAGCTTTACTCCTTATTCAGTAAGGGGTAATAATGCGTCGAAAACGTGCGGCTAACCCCCCCGAACCTAATAGCGCCCGCAACATGCAAATGCATGTTGATGACCTTATTAGGTATTCCCGCGTGATTCAGAAAGTAAAATGTGCAGCCAAGCCGCACATTTTACTTTCAGAAATTAGCGCCTATCCAAAGGTAGGCGCTAATTTCTGCCGGCACCGGGAAAGTGCACAGAAAAGCAGTAAAAACTGCTTTTCTGTGCACCCTCTGACATAATATCATGGCGATATTAAGTCGGAGGTCCCGAAAGTTAAAAAAAAGTTAAAAAAAAAAAAATTTGAAATGGGCCCGTGGCTCGCGGTTTGAAAACTGGACGCTCAATTTTGCCGACGTCCGGTTTCCGAACCCGTGGCTGTCAGCGGGCTCGAGAACTGACGCCAGCAAAATTGAGAGTCGTTGTCAAACCCGCTGTCAGCTGCCACTCCTGTCCGAAAAGAGGCGCTAGGGACGCGCTAGTGTCCCTAGCGCTTCTTTTTACCACCGGCCCTAATGTAAATAAATTAATTTACTGTATCGCGCGCACAGGAGAGTGTCCTGTGCGCGTGCCGGGAGAGCAGGCGCTCACCCGCTCTCCCGCTCACTTTGCTGTATTGGCCCGTTAGTCAGATAACCCAGAGGCATTCAGCAAGTGGGAATTTTTAAATTCCACCATTTGTCCAGCTAAGTACTGAGGTTAGCCAGACAAAACAAGCCTAATATTGACCCCTTTGTATTTAGGCAAAGTTTTAATATGATGCTTCTTGCCTCACCAGCAGGGATCCAGACTTAACTGCCCCACTGCTGGAGATTCCCAGAGGCAGATCGCAAGCAAGCAAAGTGGACCTCTCTTTTGTCCATTTATTAGGGATACTTTTAGAGTTATTCCTTCGTTTTTAGGGTCATGTCAACCCCAAAGTCTGTGTGTGCGCTGAGCAGATAGAAAGGTATCTCCATGAGGTGAAAGCTGTTCTCATGCAAGGGGCTCTCTCTCTTGCCAGATAATTCGAAAAGTGGTGCGCAGGATTGAACCATCTGGCGGTAACGAGTCCCAGGAGCAGGAGGAGGTGATCATCGAGGGATCCTTGCAGGAGCCCGTGGAGCTGGAGGCAGAGGCCGATCACTTCATGAAATATGCCATCCTGCAACGAGACAGCCCCATCATGCAGGTACGCGGAGAGACAACGGCAGTACATCAGCAGGCAGTGAAATAGCCCAGGCACCAGGTGCATGGCGAGGCAGGGCCTGCATACAGAAAGACAGCCACGGCACACAGGTATGCAGTAAGATAGCCCCAAACCACAGGTGCACAGCAAGACAATGCCATAGCACAGCGAGAGTCACACTGTGCATAAGACACAGTCTCGCTCATACTGCCTTACAGAAGCCTCTTAGCAGGCAAGACCAGTCATGAGGTGCTCACAGCCCTGGTTCAGGCAGTAGGGACTGAAGGACACTTCTTCCTGGTTCCCACTCTTTAAGGAAAGGGAAAGCCATTAATGTTTCTTGCCTCATTCTGGGTTAAGGCTTGGTGCTCTGATCTCATTTTTCGCTTTGCCAGGAGGGAAGGCCAAGCCTCTTCCCACTCTCCCTGCTTTTCAGTGCCTCTGATTCTCCACTCCAATTCTTCTTGTCCCCGTGTTTGTCTGTGTGCTGCCTCCTGTCTCTGGGGCTTTACCTCTAGGCGGAGGAGACTCTCGGGCCCCTGAAGTCGGATGGAAGAAAGGGGGCTCAGATAGTGAAAAGAGCAAGCCTGAAAAGGGCTAAACTGTGAGACCCTCTCCCCAAAAGGCCTCCTCTGAGGTAACATGGCATTTCTCGTTACTAACACTCTGTTGAAATACTTGTGCCACTACATTATAGAGAGAAATGAGGCGGGAGATTGGCCTTGGAGATGTCCCCCACATGCTCCCGCCCCTTGCTCATGTTACCTGGATGCTGGGCTTTGTGTGCTTCGCTGCTATATTTAGATGAAAGACGCTCTTGTGTCATATTGGGAATTCTGCTGTGCCTGTGCCGAGCTGCCAATCACACTCGGACCTCGGATTTCCAGTCCGAATAAGGGGCCTGCAGTACAGGAGCAGGAATCCGCAGCAGAAGTCAGAGCAGAACCCCCCTCTGGAGCATTTGAGTCCACTGGTGCCCTGCCCAGATATTTTCAACCCAGGGTCTGAAGGATGTGTTGCTGCTTCCAAATGCTTGAGGGATTTCCCTCTAAAAACCTGAACATAGACTGCTGGGGTGTCTAGTTAGCGAACACTATGGAGGCTGTTAAAGTGACCAGTCACTTTCCAAGTAACACTGTGCGAGGGGGAAAGAGGTACAGACAGGTATTAGGATCATGTCTCAGAGCAAAAGTACGAGAGATTACTTTTGGCTACTGTTTCCCATTTGGACAGCAGCTCCGTCTTCTACAACCCGTTGAAATTTAGTAAGAAGGTGTCGAAGCAGAATCGTCCCCTTTGGGACCTGTAACACACAGATCCATTTACACATCAGCAAGCTATAACCTTTCCTGTTAGTCCTCTGACTATCATCTTCCAAGTTTCTTGGTCTTCATCCTGAGGCTCCTTTCTCTTTTGGAAAACTATACTTTCTTATATTTTCCCACTTTATTGAACAAGTCTATACATCAAATAAATACCACACTCCTGATTGTAACATAAAAAGTCACTATCAAGCTCATGTCCAGTTACCCATGCTGCGTTTGTGCTCTGCATTTTATCAACATGATGCCTGCATGGGGCTCTGATGAAAATCTGCTCTTCATCTGCCCATGCTGTATTCATGCTTTACATTTGCGATTCCTGCATGAGGTTCTGATGTAGATCCATACTTCAGCTGTCCGTGCTGTTTTCATGCTTTACATTTTGTCAGTGTGACATCTGCATGGGGCTCTCATGAGGATGTGCTCTTCAGCTGTCCGTGCTGTACTCATCCTTTACGTGTTGTCAGTGTGACATCTGCATGGGGCTCTCATGAGGATGTGCTCTTCAGCTGTCCGTGCTGTACTCATCCTTTACGTGTTGTCAGTGTGACATCTGCATGGGGCTGTCATGAGGATGTGCTCTTCAGCTGTCCGTGCTGTACTCATCCTTTACGTGTTGTCAGTGTGACATCTGCATGGGGCTGTCATGAGGATGTGCTCTTCAGCTGTCCGTGCTGTACTCATCCTTTACGTGTTGTCAGTGTGACATCTGCATGGGGCTGTCATGAGGATGTGCTCTTCAGCTGTCCGTGCTGTACTCATCCTTTACGTGTTGTCAGTGTGACATCTGCATGGGGCTCTCATGAGGATGTGCTCTTCAGCTGTCCGTGCTGTACTCATCCTTTACGTGTTGTCAGTGTGACATCTGCATGGGGCTTCATGAGGATGTGCTCTTCAGCTGTCCGTGCTGTACTCATCCTTTACGTGCAGTGTGACATCTGCATGGGCTCTCATGAGGATGTGCTCTTCAGCTGTCCGTGCTGTACTCATGCTTTACATGTATCAGTCTGATGCCCGCATGGAATTCTGATGACACATTGAACAGGCAGACCAGCCAAAAGTATCTTCACACGGCACAAAAATGCTTCTTTATTCTTTTGTGAAAAAATTAGACTGATAAGTACAATTAAATGTCTAAAATGAAGGAAAAACAAGATTAAAATTAAGCACTATTTAATAAATACGTGTATTCCTCATCAATAAATCCATTAAACATGCAATAATGTTGTAAGGAGCCATTTTGCTTGGCACACTATCATTTATTCATCTTGGAAGAACTTCAGGATATTACAGTACTGATTAAAAAGCAGCAGTTTATTCTGGAGCTTTTTCCACCCTAATTTGGGGCAGGGACTCATTGTGACAAGGTCACCCAGATCCCTGTTGCCCTTTCCAAACACACACACCCCCCACTCTGCCTGTTCCTCCCTACATCCTGGCTTCCTCTTTCTCTCTTGCTCTGCTATCTGTGTTTGTCCCATTTTTCTGTGTTTTCTTGTGTATAATCTCAAAGCAATGAGATGAAGGTATGGTCTTTAACAGGTTTTGTGGCCAGGGACTGCTCTCCTGAAATCCAGTGCAGAGGAAGAGTGACAACTCAGTCACAGTATGAGGGAACTGGGAAGAATGCTTCTATGTTTTCAGCTTAGAAAGTGAAAGCTTGGGCATTGGTTTCACAATGCTGGAGTTCTAGAAACGCAGATAAGTGACCGAATGCGCCTGCCAGAGTCCAACCAAGAGGAGACAGGCTCCACCTGCAAGCGGGCTGCTGGAACGTTCACAGCTTCAGAGATTGTACACAGAGCTATAAAACTGCAGATTACCACAAGCTGACAGCTCTTGCCTGCATTTCTTTAAACTAAGGGCCAGATTTAAGTTTCCGACTCATTGGTTTGCTTGTGTACTTTTGCTCAAGAACTTCATTTCCTGAAGCATTTTGCCCAACCTCAAGTACAAGAAAACACAGAGGTAGGCGATCTATGATAGCCGTCAGGAAAACACAAGAATAGATGCCTGGATCTTTTTCAGTGTTTATTAAAACAGAGACGTATTCATAAAATTTGCCCAATTTGCCCGACTCAGGCCGAGTTTCGCGGCTCAAAAGCCGCTGCCTCAGGGGCTTGAACACTTCACAGTTGCAAGTAACACTCGTTGGTGTGAAAGTTATTCTATGCATTTCTGACAATCAATGATTGTATATTGGAAGAAATTGCACCACTGAGTGTTACTTGCAACTGTGAAGTGTTCAAGCCCCTGAGGCAGCGGCTTTTGAGCCGCGAAACTCGGCCTGAGTTGGGCAAATTTTATGAATACGTCTCTGTTTTAATAAACACTGAAAAAGATCCAGGCATCTATTCTTGTGTTTTCCCAACCTCAAGTACTGCACTCACCCCAAGATCTGTGCACTCCTCAGAAGAGTTTTGGCTCTTGCAAATCATATTGTAATGTAACTAACTAAGGGGGTCATTTTTCAAAATGTGGTAAGGTGTTTTTGCATGCGATCGCACCATGCAAATTCTGAAAATAGGAGGAGTGTGGGCTAGCCTGTCTGTGAAGAGCTATTGCACAGCTAATTTTAACTACACCTCTTTCAAATGCATTAGCTGCTGTGACCATGCAGTAAGGTTTCATCACCATTTGTGATGTCTCCTGTAAGTCCAATTTCAGCTGAATTGAGAGAGAGAGAGAGAGAGAGAGAGAGAGAGAGAGAGAGAGAGAGAGAGAGAGAGAGAGAGAGAGAGAGAGAGAGAGAGAGAGCTGGCCATAATATCATGGCCCATAGGCAGGTATTTGTATCCCTATGGTAGGCCCACCTAGTAACTCGAGGTGGGGATTAGGTAAGAGTGTAGGGGGTTAGGGACCACTTTGACATTCTACGTGACACCTACGAACAGAACAGTGGTCTCTTGTGAAGATTTGATGGCCTTCGGAGTGAGGAAACTCACTCCAAGATGAGATTTGGACAAGGTTCTCTCAACCTAGCTTGATGTCCATCAAGCTAGGTTGATGGACATCAAGCTAGGTTGAGAGAACCTTGTCCAAATCTCATCTTGGAGTGAGTTTCCTCACTCCGAAGGCCATAAAATCTTCACAAGAGACCACTGTTCTGTTCGTAGGTGTCACGTAGAATGTCAAAGTGGTCCCTAACCCCCTACACTCTTACCTAATCCCCACCTCGAGTTCCTAGGTGGGCCTACCATAGGGATACAAATACCTGCCTATGGGCCATGATATTATGGCCAGGTGCTCGTGCTTGTGCTTCGCTCAAAAATGGTCCCCCTAGTGGTTGAATGCAGGAATACAACAGGTCTGGCACTTATCACAGAATCTGAAATGGTATCACAATTTGCACTAACTTAGCTCTTTGCACAGGTAATTAGTGCAAATTGCAATAAATGGTATATTAGCATAAAACACACCCCTTTTGCTATCGCATGCGGTACTTACCACATTTTGATAAATCCACCCCTAAGAGGAGATGCTTCCCCTGAACTTTTGATGTGAGCCTTGGTTCTTCTAGTGTGCTTTGAAGAGTTTTCTGATGTTTCTCCAGGAAACTTCAGATATTCCCCGGGGAATGCTGCAAATCCAGAATAATGAATCCTGGACTGTGCTGGTCCTTTTTGCATCCCTCTTCTAAAACAACAAATTATAAGATAGGAAAAGATTTCAACTCTTAGGACTTCTGTGGTCTGGAATATTTCTGCTAAGAATCAATTCTTTTTTTTTCCCCCCTAGGATTTTACCTCAACTCCAAATCACTAAATCCAGAGCATCCCTTCCACACCGATGCACCCAGGGAGCAGCCACAGCTAATGGAAGCAGGGCTGACTGTACACATGTTCCTATAGGCTAATGGCATGATTTCTGCAAGAGTCCCTATCGCATGAATGAACTGACTGCTGCCGCATGAGCTACATATCACTAAATCTGGAAACTTCCAACTGGCAGAACAAGCACAGGACCTCACACCTTACCCATGGCTTTGTGGGACCAGAGGCACATGCTGGACGTGAGCAGCACATTGTACTCCCCTCCCACAGGCAGCGTGCAGGCATGGTCTAAGGACATAGGCATTGCCAAACTGGATCAAGCCAAAGGTCCATCCAGCCCTGTCTCTGACAGCAGCAAAGCAGTGGATGCGTAGAGGACGCATATAAGAAATGGGCCGTGTGTTGCGTTGCCCACGGCCTGTGTTCAGCCTGAGTTGTTCTGGTCCCAGAGGTGGTTTCACTGTTTGTGACCTGCATGCCAGAATGCTAGCAGTTATGGGGGGGGGGGTTCGGGGTATTTAAGAGTCAGCTGGGGGAAAGCACATTTCACAGGGAGCATGACTTGCCCTCACAGCTCCATGGTTTAGTGTTCTGCAGACTGGAGGTGTCAGGGGTCTTGGGAGCAATGATGCCACCCCCAGAAGTTACCCATCTGGTTTAAGCATGTCTTAATAGAAAAAGACACTTAGTTTTTGTAATCCAATCAGCACTTACCTCTGGTTTATGTTAGCAATGTAACCTGTACAGTCATTGGCCTTGTATATATGAACAAATACTATGCAAACCAGTGGAGCACCCCAGGACCAGGTGTAATGAATCCTCAATAGCTCTACAGGCTGAAGAGCAGGGAGTGTTCAGGCCTTTGCAACTGATAAGAGGCTCCTCAGTGTTATTAATCATTTTTCTGAGATTTCAGGGAATGTCAAGGGTGAATGACTTCTCTTCTTCAGATAATTGAGCCAATAGGTGCTTGGCTTGCATCTAATTAACCTTGTTGTGTTCTCATACCTCCAGCGCAGGAATGAAACCTCTCTTTCTCTCAGACCACCTTTACCTGCTAGCTCTCACCCTGGATTTCCTGTCCAGCTAACTTGCTCCCCGTAACCACTCATGTTCTCTCTCAGTGGCCAAACTAACAGAAGCAAATCAGTCCCCAGTATGCCTTTACACATTCCCCCATAACTGGCAATGCTGTGTATTTTAAGCTGCTGAGATGTGGTTCTCTGTTACGAGAGACTTCACAGACATGGAACATTGCTTTCTCATGCCCACAGAAATGCACAAAGCCCCCAGGACTCTAACACTAAACTACCCACCTAAAATACAGGGCAGGCTTAAGAGTCATTGTCCCCATTAGTAAGGAGGCCTCACTGAAGAGAGAGCCTGTGAAATTTGGGTGCGCCTAACATATTGCCCCATTCTTTGTCCCATGCTGCCTTTGCCCATCAGCACCTGCTTCACCATCAGACGTCCCTCCCCTCTCAGAATATGAAAGATCCTAACCAATAAAGGCAAGAATGTCATCCTAAAGCTACTTAAAATACAGCATTATAGTCTCTTAACTATTGAATATATTTCTTTCTATGTAGATCAGGGCAGAATGCCTGCTGCCTTCTTAATTTCTCAGAAAACCCAAATTCACAGCCTCTGCTGAAGTTCATTTTGCTGCTGATACTTACTGCTTTTTTCATGTCCTGTATTTCCATACCATGAACAGCTCATCTCTTATCCTGACCAGAAATAGGAAACTTTACTACATATTTTCCATTTTAGTTGGCCCAAAAAAATGCCGACAGATTCTTTATTGAATTGGACGTCTATACTCTGAAAATTCCAATCCAGGCAATAGAGTCACTGCAGAGATATATTCAGGGGCAGTGACTAGAAAGGACCCGGAAAAAGTCAAAGAGTGAATTTATTCCTACTGTAGATGCTCCAGAACAACAAAGTTTGAGCAGGTGTTTCTGAGCACTGCTAGAGGCCGTAATTATCTGAGAGAGAGGCCACCTAATCTGAACATTTTGGGTGCAGTGAAAGCAACCAGCATATCACAGAACCCACCAATCAAAAGTGTGGTGAAGTCCATATTCAGCACTGCTCATACTTAGCCAGACAAATGGTGCGATTTGAAAACCCCACTGCGCTGACCGGCTCCGAGACATCCAGATAATGTTTGTCAGTCTAAAACATTATCCAGCTAGCTCGGTGGCAGAGCTGGCTATCCAGTTAAGTTACCTGGATAATTGCTGATTTTCAACATTATCTGGCTAACACAGCAGATAACGTTGGGACTGCCAAAGGAGTAGCTGAATATGGCCCTCTTGCTTATAATAATAATAATAATAATAATGAAGAGATATCAGAACATGCCCCGAGGAACCGTGCTGGAGGAAGCGTAAAAATTCCCAGTGGACGTGAGTATCCAGCAGACATGTTTGCTGCACCCACATCTGTAAGCTGTGGGCTTCTTGCATGTTCTTATCTACTGATTTCTGTTTGTTGTGTTCTGTGATATTTGTACGGTGCTGTACCTTTCTGTACTTTCTTTACTGTTGCTAGGTTGGCAGCTGGTGCTGCTTGCAGCCACCACCGGAGCACAGCTAAATCTTCTGAAAGTCCTTTCTAAATTTAGAGACCGGGCACTGAGTCAGGCTGCCTGCACAATTACAGCTGCAAGTGGTTTTGAATGGGAGCCTGCAAGCTTCTTCCACCTCCTGGGAATTAAGCCATGGCCTGCAGAACCCCACCCCTCTCCCTCTCCCTCTCCTCCAGCCTGCTAGCCCCTGCCATGAGACCCACTGTCTCCTTGCAGAGAGAGCACACAAGAATCCAAGCTGTGGTTTTCCTCAGTGTGAAGCAAAAAAAAAAAGAAGTATAGGTAAAACAAAATGTATTTAACACTACTAACAAACTATGTATCCCTGTAACGAGTATTAGGGTACAGTATTAGTTTTCTCTTTATACAAAAATTACAACATAATCAGTAGTAGAGCTGACTGGAGCAGCACACTGGTCCATGCTAGCGTGGGATCTCCAGCTCGGGCACTGGCACGATTAGGGTTAGGGAATATGTTTCGCCTGCACATGCACCCGGTCTATAGCCCTGCGTGCTTCTGCTTGCTAGAAGGTGCTGTCAGTACTAATGGAGGGTCCTGACCTTGCAGCACCTTGAGAATGCTACAGGCTGCACTTAGAAGCTTTCTAGAGGTTTTAAGATGACTCTATTTTTTTTCCTTTTTTATTGTATTGAAAATGAAGCCTCTTGGATCTTCTCCAGTTCTTGTGTATTTGAGAGACCCACAGAGACTTTTCTCCTCTACACCAGCTGGACAGATTACAAATTAATAAAGAAATATATGCAAAGTCTCCAGTTCATCTTTACTCAGGCCGGGACTGCTGGCGGGGATGGGAGAGGAGAGGGGCACCATGCTAGAGATAGACGTTTGCCAAATTCTGGATTTACCCCATTGCATGCAGGGACTTGTAGTTTTGATTTCCCTATTTAAATGCAGGACTCAATCAACCCTTTCTGGCAAATTTGAAGCCAGCTGACAACCGAAGCTGGAGAGGAATCTACCCTCCTGGATGAGACCTTAGGCCGGGGTACCTCCTCCAGCCTAAGATCTCATCCAGGAGGGTAGATTCCTCCTGGACAAGACCCTCCTCCGGCCCCAACAGAAATATTCATAAGCAGCTGCATCTGCATTGGGACTGCTTTTCGATAAGTTTGGCAGAGGATGTTTCCTGTGCCTGTGCTCTCCAGCCAGATCGGCTTTCACTTCGGATCCCTCCTAAAAGTCACCTTACGAGCAGTGGCATGGGGGTTCTGCTGGTCTCTGGTCCAATCTTCAGCTGCCATTATTATTCCCAAGCATCCTGAAGAAAGCTTGAAATATTTGCAACATCCCTGCAGGACTTACAGCGCCTTGTAAAAGTCTACACACCCATGTACATTTCTTCACATGCTGCTGTCTAAAAAATACAAATCAGAATGCATTAGAGTAGGAGTTTGTTTCCCTGACCTACACAACACACTCTACACTTTCATTGTGAAGGAACAATTATAGAAATAATCAAACATAATTAATAATAATTAAAAAAAAAAAGGCTTGACTGCATAAGTCTTCAATCCTTTTGCTACAGCAAACCCAACTTAGCTCCTGTTCAAAAAAACCGCCTTAACAAGGTCCATAATAAGTTAGAGCCCACCTGTGTCCAATCTCTGCAGTCAAGCTGATTCCTCTTGAATCAAGCTGTTTCTGTGAATTTGAAGCAAAGGTCAAAACATGCTGTAAAAGAAGCTGCCAAAAGAACTCCAGGATAACGTTTTTCAGAAGCACAGATTGGGAGCAGGCTAGAAGAAAATGTCAATGTGTTTGAATAGCCTTTGGGTCACTATCGGGTCCATCATGGTCTACCATGATCAGGCTGTCCTTCCATAGTCAACAGCCGTGGGACCCACGGCGTGGGTTAATACTGCTGTGGAAGACACTGGGAGGTGACATAAAAAGAACTACAGAGGTCATGGGCTTAGAATGGGGACAATGTTGAATGTGAAACAAATTCAGCATTGCTGCACAAACATGGAGGACGGCAACAAGGAAGCCACTACCGAAGAAAAGCCGTAGAATGTGCCGCATAGTGTTTGCAAAATAAACACTGAGGGGACGCTGCACGTATGTGGGAGAAGGTTTTGTGGTCTGGGGAGACCAAAGTGGAAGCTCTTGATCTCAATGCTAAGCAGGATGTGTTGTGGGGATGCTTTGCAGTGCTGCTGACAGGGAAGGCCAGTGAAGATGGAGGGAAAGAAAGATGGTGCAAAGCGCAGGCAGATCCTGAAAGAAAGTCTGTTCCAGTCTGCCATAGACCTGGGACTGGGGAGAAGATACACCTTTCAGCCCGACAGTGAGCCAAGCACAAAGCAAAAGCAACAACAGAATGGCTCAACAAGAAGAAAGCCCAGACCTGAATCGAACAGAAAATCTGTAGTGAGAAGACTGCAGTCCACAGACGATCCCCGGCCAACTTGAAAGAGCTTCTGTCAAGATGAAAGCAAAATCTGCACCATCTCACTGTGCAACCTCAGTAAATGCTTAACCTAAAAGACTAAGCTGCAGAAGGGGCTTCCAAGGGCTGTGAAGACTTACGCAATCAAGACTTCTCATTTTTCTATTCTTAATTACTTTGTAATATTTCTGTAATTGTTGTGTACATCCGGGAAACAAACTCCTACTGTAAGGCATTCTGATTTGGATTTTTTAGGCAGCAGAATGTGAAAAATGTACAAGGGTGTGAAGACTTTTCCAAGGCAGCAGCTATGCTCCTCTAGCGATCAGCATGCAGAAAGTGCCGGCACAGATGCTGAAGAGTGTGGCTCAGTTAAGTTACTACCACCTTGGTAGTCGCCTTCCCCTAGGCTATCAGCATGCAGACCACCTTTTGATTGGCTCTTC